>NC_081203.1:18346415-18361415 GCF_902713425.1 Acipenser ruthenus
TCCTCTGGAGTCACGTACGTATGTGTGGAACTGGATCAGCACTGTCTCTCGTCTCCTATACACTGGACTGGACTCTTATTTTCTTCTTAATTATAACAAGAGTTAAAAAAAATGTCTATGTATAGGTGACTGAGCTTCTCATTTCGCACTTTGGAAGACAAAACTTTTTTATTTTTTAATTTAAAAAAATGTAATACAGCTGGGATTGATTGTCTATTTGAACAAACCCCATTCTCAGTGGGAATGGCAAATAAATAAAGTCAGTACACTGAGGGAGGAGTCAGCACACTGAGGGAGGAGTCAGCACACTGAGGGAGGAGTCAGCACACTGAGGGAGGAGTCAGCACACCGAGGGAGGAGTCAGCACACCGAGGGAGGAGTCAGCACACCGAGGGAGGAGTCAGCACACCGAGGGAGGAGTCAGCACACTGAGTGTCTCTGGCAGGCTCCTCACCCTGGTGATGGACGTGGTTCTGACTATTGAGCGCCGCTGCTTCTTCGGCTTCCTCACATCATACTCGTCATCATCCAGATCCTGCGAAGCACAAAAACATGAGAATCAGCACAAACCAGCGATAAATCTATTCTAAAAACAAAGATAGATCATTTCACAAACTAGCACTGTTACCATCCTGAATAAAACATGCTGAAGGTTCCGTGCTTCCATAGGATTTAGAAAATCATTTTGTCAGATGTAAGGTTTTTTACCTCACAAGTCTACATGGACAATATTAGTCTAGTAGGTGTTTCTTGTAAAATTGTTATCGGTATACAAAAACAATAAACTAAACACCCATTTTTTGTTTGGCTTCCCTGAGCTAAAACAGAGCTTACATTTGACCTTCATACCCCTGCTGCTGCAGCCAGGTCCAGGAGCATAGCTGTTCAGTTCAGCAGTCAGAAAGCTTGTGTGCCTGCAGTTAAAACTATGTACATAAACTGGAACGCTGGTTTCTGAGTTACTGATGCACACAGAACGTTAAACCATGAAACAATGTAGAAAATATTCACTCAGGAATCATACTTAAGAGTAAAACTGAACAAATCAGGGCACTTCAATTGAGCTCAGAGGAGGCCGAATGTCCATCCCCAGTGTGAGAGTTTCCTCCTACCTGACCCTGGGCCGCGTCGTCACTGGCTTCCTGCTCCGAGGAGAAGCTCTCGTACTCCTCTTCAGAGTAATTATCTGGAAACAATGAGAAACACACAGCCGCTCAGCACAGGGGTCCAGGGGTCCTGGGTTACAGGGCATGTATTATTGGCTGCAGAATGACTGCAGTAGAGGCTGCAGAATGACTGGAGAGAGCAACCTGGGGGAGCACCACAGCAAGCCCAGCCCTGAGGGATGACACCAGCCAGGGGCATGGTCATGTACAGAGAATCCTACTGGCTCAGAGTTGTGGTGAAAAAAAGTCTGTAGGATTTCTTTTCTTTAGTGAGTTTGTTAAGCTGAACTGTAGAGATGTCTTGTTTATAAAGGAGTTTATAGTTCATATTTGTTTAATGCATCAGTGTATGTGAGTGAGTGCATAGCTTTGACCACCAAAAGCAGATCTGAAACCGATGCAGAGCCCAATTCAACTTTTAGCTTGGAAATTACTTTATGGGAGACATTTTTGATATTGATTTGACAGGACACCACGATACGGCATCACTATAGAAATGCCTCCATGTCCACTTCGTTAAAACCTTTTTATTTCGTCCAGCTAAAAGTTCAACTGATTTGGGCCCGAAGGACATTTTCCAGTACAGCACTGGTTTAGTGTCACAGGAAATCACACTGGTGTGGCTGTGAGAGTCTGGCCCTGGGTGTCTGCAGGATGAAACCCTCCTCTCAGCGCTGCAGCCCTGCCCGGTCACGTTCTCTTACCTGTGGACTTGGCTTTCTGCCCCCCCTGCACGGCCCCGTCCTCGTGGTCGATGGGCTGGCTGGACAGGGAGAAGATCCAGATCTCAGCCACCTTGGCGGCCGTGTCCTTCATGTTGCTGCAGAGCGAGAGGACCTGACCACCCTCGGTGGGGTGCTGCAGCACCTGGGGAGATGGGAGGGAGGGGGTTACTGCAGCCCCTCTGTCGTGTATCAGCTGGGCAAAGTGACAAGAACCACCATGACCCTCCCTGGGTGTGCCAAGGGAACAAAGACATGAGCAAACAGCACCTGGGAATGGGGAAACATCAGGCATTGACTTCCATTGATAGTATTTTTTTGTATTGTTTTTCTTGTGGCGTGTTGGACTGTATTCTCTATGGTAAGGGTGTCTCTAGTTTACACGTTTTCAATGTGTTGAATGTTTCACTTGTTTCTAGATGTTTACCCATTGCCAAGCCTAAGCATGTTAGATAGAGGTCAGCTGCAGTGCTTACACAGGGCAAGGTATTTTTCCATATACACATCCATGTTACATTAAAGTACTGGCACTTCAACACAGCACTTCTTATGATGACGTTTGTGAATGTTTGCAATATTCAAAAGTTTAAACTTTAAAATGCATTTAATCCTAAAGTTTAAACTTTCTTAGTAAAATCAGCTTTATATCCCGACTGAAGACCGATGGTCAATGTGTCTCTTCAACTGGAACATCAATTCAAACTGGCTGGAGTAGGGGGTGACTAATTAAGACTTCTTACTTGCTCTGTAGTAAATGGAAGCACTTCAGTTTAATTGCAGCAGGGGTAATGAAGGCAGGACAGTGCTTGAGGATTCGCAGGGAGCTCTGTAGCAGGGCTGTTGCTGTTGCCAGTATCACCCTGCTAAAGATTCAACCTTTTTGACTTTAAAAAATGCTTTTGTAAGCAAAATTGGGTGTGCTCTTCGACCCAAATCTTTCTTTTGAGACACACATCAGGAATATTACTAAAATGTATTTTTATCATCTAAGAAATATCATCAACTTGAGAAGTATTCTTTCCCACTCAGATACTGAGAGACTGATGCATGTTTTTGTATCTTCTAGAATTGATTATTGTAATGTCCTATTCTCTGGTACTGCAACTTATGCAAAATGCTGCAGCTAGAATCTGAACTGGGACTAAGAGACAGGATCACATTACTCCTGTGCTAGCATCTCTGCACTGGCTTCCAGTCCGAATCAGGATAGATTTAAGGTGTTGCTTTTAACTTATAAGGCATTAAATGGCCTTGTACCATCATATTTTAATGTCATATATATGTCATATATATATTTTAATGTCACTTTTAATGTCATATATTCCTGCAAGCCACTCAGATCACAGAATGCCAGGTTGCTTACTGTCCCAAATATAAACACAAAAAACACAGGTGGTACAGCATTCAGTCATAGGGCCCCAAAACACTGGAATGATCTGCCTAGCTCTGTAAGGGAAGCCCCAAGTGTCACTGCTTTTAAAACAAGATTAAAAACACACTTTTATAATGGAGCGTTTTTATGGTAAAATGATGTTCCTGTTATTCTCTGTCTTGTTTTACTGTTCTATGTGTTTCTTTTGTTTTCATTGCATTCTTTTATTAATATGTGTCCATGTTTTTATTCATGTGAAGCGCTTTGAGGCAGCTTTTATTGTGAAAGGAGCTATATTAAATAAGGATTATTATTATTACATTATTACCCCTCCTGGTAAAAAAAGTCAATGCGATTGTGAAACAAAGGCAGGGCATTAGTGCAGTATAGTCAAACACATTGTGAATAACAAGACTGAAATGCATACAACTCGGATACTTCTATTATCTTCAGTTAATGTGTGTGCTGAATTAATAAAACACTCTATTATTTTTTTATTTGTTTATTTAGCAGACGCCTTTACCCAAGGCGAGCACAAGGAGGTTCAGTGACTTGCTCAGGGTCACACAATGAGTCAGTGGCTGAGCTGGGATTTGAACCTGGGACCTCCTGGTTCCAAGCCCTTTTCTTTAAGCACCGGACCCCACAGCCTCTACATCTTTAACAAGATGAAGAGAAGCCGAAGCCAGGAGAGCCGTGTTCAACTGGTTAAGCTCTTCCAGTCTGATCCTCACGTGTTTCATGGTAGCCAGGAGCCCTGTGTCTGCTTGAGGTTATACTGTACAGCACAGCCTGCACAATTCACTGTCAACACGACCGAATCCTCAACTACCCGGATCTGTGGATTAATCATGATCTCTGAAGCATTGTTTGTCGTTTTCTACTGAAGCATTAAAACCAGATACGGCTTCAAATAAAGACTACCGCAGAGATAGTGTAATCAACACAGTGTAGGTTCTGGAGCCCAGCCAGTCACTAGGCATGTGGGGTTATATATGTAATATACTAACTCAAATAAATAATACCCACTGCACTGTACAGAAAAGCGCTCCTCTCCTTTGTTTTGTAAGCCAACCATGGGAACCAGGGCACGCCTCCTTAACCACCCCGCCCTCTTACAGTACAAACAAGCCTGCAAACCCACTTGCCATATGTGGGCATTGAAGATATTAAGAAAGACATAGAATTGTAGAATTATTTTAGAATCACCAAATATATATTCCTTGGGCAAGGACACATTTTCGGTCAACGAATACATGAAATATTCATTCGAACAGTTCAAAACATACGCATGTTTCCTCAAGTTGAGATACCATCCAGGGTTTGGAACTGTACGATATTTAAAACAATCAGTAACATCTGGGCCTCCTTATTTTTCAATTCTAGAGCAAGAGAAGGGTTTGTTCTTGTTGCTCTGTTGCTGTGTATGTATTTTAGAAAACAGACGATTCTGGTGCCAAACACACTGTCCTGCTGGCAAGAATTGCTGCAGTCCACGCTTGCATGAGAAACTAACAGGGCACACGCGTGACATGGACACGCCTGTTATTCTCTGCGACTCAACACAATGAAAGAATATTTCAACAGGAGAAGTCCAGGTTTGTCCCAGCGCCAAGAAACACTAGAGGATCATTTACACTGGAGAGAAGCGTTCTGTTTAAGTGTCCCTGAAGTGGAGCACTAAGAGCTTGATCTCCTCTCTCTCTCTCTCTGTGTTTCCTATGTGTGGGTGTGTCTATGCAGCCCTGTGTAATGCGAGCTGACAGGGAGAGAGTGGCAGGCAGTCCTGGGAGATGGGGGCAGGAGTCGATCTTCATTCTGAAGTGTAGCTGCTGATAGTCAGACCAGCGTGGGGATGGGGACGGCTGCGTCACTGGGAGCATAGGAGCAGAGGCAGACAGGGCTGGCAGCGTGTGCACTATCAAGGGTTCGAGTCCTTAAGAGGTGCCTTGGTACACGGTGGACTTGTGCAGTGGTGGTATTGACAACCGCTAGCATTACAATACGATTCCTCTGAGTAGCGGAGCATTTATTTTTAAAAGATGCTTCTTGTTTTAGATACACAGATATAGTGAGCTTGACGTGCTTAGTGCTTAGTGCTGGACTGCAGTGTGGAAGGGAGTGGGTTTGAGTAGCTCAGTGCTTAGTGCTGGACTGCAGTGTGGAAGGTAGTGGGTTTGAGTAGCTCAGTGCTTAGTGCTGGGCTGCAGTGTGGAAGGTAGTGGGTTTGAGTAGCTCAGTGCTTAGTGCTGGGATGCAGTGTGGAAGGGAGTGGGTTTGAGTAGCTCAGTGCTTAGTGCTGGGCTGCAGTGTGGAAGGGAGTGGGTTTGAGTAGCTCAGTGCTTAGTGCTGGGCTGCAGTGTGGAAGGAAGTGGGTTTGAGTAGCTCAGTGCTTAGTGCTGGGATGCAGTGTGGAAGGTAGTGGGTTTGAGTAGCTCAGTGGTTAGAGTACTGGACTGCAGTGTGGAAGGTAGTGGGTTTGAGTAGCTCAGTGCTTAGTGCTGGGATGCAGTGTGGAAGGTAGTGGGTTTGAGTAGCTCAGTGGTTAGAGTACTGGACTGCAGTGTGGAATGTAGTGGGTTTGAGTAGCTCAGTGCTTAGTGCTGGGCTGCAGTGTGGAAGGGAGTGGGTTTGATTAGCTCAGTGCTTAGTGCTGGGCTGCAGTGTGGAAGGGAGTGGGTTTGAGTAGCTCAGTGCTTAGTGCTGGGCTGCAGTGTGGAAGGGAGTGGGTTTGAGTAGCTCAGTGCTTAGTGCTGGGCTGCAGTGTGGAAGGGAGTGGGTTTGAGTAGCTCAGTGCTTAGTGCTGTGCTGCAGTGTGGAAGGTAGTGGGTTTGAGTAGCTCAGTGCTTAGTGCTGGGATGCAGTGTGGAAGGTAGTGGGTTTGAGTAGCTCAGTGCTTAGTGCTGGGCTGCAGTGTGGAAGGTAGTGGGTTTGAGTAGCTCAGTGCTTAGTGCTGGGATGCAGTGTGGAAGGTAGTGGGTTTGAGTAGCTCAGTGGTTAGAGTACTGGACTGCAGTGTGGAATGTAGTGGGTTTGAGTAGCACAGTGGTTAGTGCTGGACTGCAGTGTAGAAGGTAGGTAGGAGGTTTGATCAGCAGATAGTACTTCATGATAACAAAACAGATTTTTTAGCAAAAAAATAAATAAAAACGGAACCATTCCCTCGCCCCAACAAATTCCTCATTAAATCTCCAGCATTTTACAGAGAAGAAAAACAAAACTGTCACTCATCTAGAGCTGAAATGTGCGAGTCAAAAGCAGGACATTAGGAAGTAGCAGAGGTTCTCAGCGGTTCTGTTCATAGCACTCCATACAATGGCAGTCGTGGTGTCTTTGCCAAGCACACAATCAGTGGCACAGCATTGATGAAAGTGTAAAATAAAGAAACAACAAGTCATTGTGCTGGATAAACAGCTAATGTTTTCCAATTGAAGGTCAAGGTTTGAATTGAATGTTGCAGAAGTCCATCTGCCAGTGCTTGTGAAATCCTAATGAAAGAGCGTCCCTTCAGAAAGACAAGTAAAACTCAACTGTGCGGCCCCTAATCCTAACACACCCCTCCTAATCGCTGGTGACAGGATTATCAAGGTCTTCAATACACTTTGATTTTATTATTTTAATATTAATAAAAACAAAGGCAAGTCATGAACATGAGGATGGACCTCCTGTCTGCAGCGTTCCATATTCAAGTCTAGGTAAATTACGAAGGATGAAAACAGTATGACAGTTTACATATCACTGTCTCTCATTTCTGACATGTTTTATTGGTGAATGAGGATTCGTATCTGTAAAGAATGAACATGTTTCAAGTTCTCACGATGCAGCCATGAGAAACCAACGCGTTTTACTGCCACCGCGCTTCTAATAAAGCAATAAAGCAATAAAGCTTTCTCATGGCATCATAAAGGATGTTGTCTATCAGGAAATGGCCTTGCTATTTGCAAGTTAATGAACTTGGCAAGGTGTATTGGGGATTTTAATATCGAGGGAGGGCTGTGTTTAAGTCCACTGCTGTTTAAATCTCTACAGTGGTCCTCAATGTGTCAGGGGAGCTCACAGTACCTCAGCCATGTTGATGGAGCCCATGGCCAGTGTCTTGTAGCCCAGAATGGTTCTGTTCTTGTACCTCTTCCTCCTCTGCAGCATGATCTGAAGCTTATTGCCTTCCCTCTTCAGGAAGTGAGGGTACTGTAGAGCAATCACACACAACACAGCATGGGTTAGCATGGGAAAACTAGGGATGCAGCAACCTTGTCGTTCAATATTCCATTACTACAATGTTAAACAGAAGTGCCCATTGGAACCTGAAAGCAGCAAATACACTTTCACTGAGAGCGTAGATGTGGCACTCAGAATGTCAATGACAAAGCATTCCAAACATTTAAACCACAAGAGAGTCTATAAAAACAGATGAGGTATGTTAATAACACATTTAATGTGTTCAATGGCTCCCTCTAATCAAGGTTAAGAGTGTGCTTTCTCTTGCACTCTTTGTATGACAGACACAGCAAGGACTGCACGAGAAACAGACTCATCTTGATTAGAGGCAGCCACCGAACACTTCCATTAGATTCCAGGTGTCTGATGTTTCTATTCTACAGTGCATTGTAGCCTCTCACATGCAAGTAAAAATGAAACCCTGTAAATCGCTCTTTTAAAACTCTCTGAAAGGCAATATCAGCTTCTGGTAATGAACAAAAAAAAGACACTTTGTTTCTTCCAAGTTAATTCAAGATGTGGAAATATTTCAAATACAATACAGATAAGTGTTAATGAGATTTAAAAACCTTGGTTAGCGCTCCATTATTACTATGACAGCTTGACTAAAGCTGTGCTTTTCTGATCTCCAACCATACCCATAAACGTCTTCAACTTTAAGAGTAAGTAGCTTTTTATCTTTTAATGATGTGTTATTATTAATTCGTCATTTAGCAGACATTTGTATCCAACGGAACGAGGGGCGAACTATGCACCAACAACTGCTGCAGAGTCACTTACAATATGACCTCGGTTTTGCGTCTCATCCGAAGGACGGAGCACAAGGAGGTTCAGTGTCTTGCTCAGGGTCACACACAGTGAGTCAGTGGCTGAGCCGGGATTTGAACCGGGGACCTCCTGGTATCAACCCCTTTTCTTTAGCCACTGGACCACCAAGCCTCTGAGTTCAGGAGCTGCTCCTCAGTTCCAGTTGCTTGCCACAGACACTTGTAACATGGGCAGCCCTGGTGTCTTTATAGAAGAAACAGCCGGCGCCATCTTGTCATGTGACACTTCGGCGCCATCTTGTCATGTGCCACTTTGGCGCCATCTTGTCATCTGCCTTTTGGTTTTCTGGTAGGACACTGCTTGTGCACTAGTGCTAACTGATACAAAGACACTTCAGGTGACCTAGCCAACAACTCATAGTCAAAGCACCTTAAAGACTAAAGGCACTTTAAAATATTTAGCACAACAACTACAGAAATGCGTAAGAGCAATGAGAAGGAATCAGACTGCAAACAGCATCCAAATGGAAGGGGCAGGTAAAGGTGTGCTTGTTTCTGCACTGGTTTGTGAGAATATGAAAATGTTGTGGTATCATTCTGTCAATGGCAGCCTCTTCCACTGTAGCTGCCCCAGTGCTACCCTCGCTTGTCAGTACAGAACCCATTCCTTATCCACCAGTGCTGCATTGCCATTGAAGATGTAAGAGGGGTACTACCTGCAATGAAAACGTGAGAGCCAGGTCTGTCTCCACCACTCCACTAGGGGGCAGCACGATCTCATGAGACCTCAGGATCCTCTTGGAGCCCTGAGGAACAGGATAAAACTTCAGTTATGCTCTTTAGAGTTCTCTCTATGTTTTAGCAATGCCCGGGTGCAGCAGGAATAATCCTCCCCATATATTAAAGTTTCACAGCGCTCTGTGGTGATCTCCAATCTGACTGTGAGGCTTCTCGTGTGCTCTTAATTGGGTTAGGCCCATCAGCGAAGCACATCTCCCTTGGCAACAAGCTCAGAGAGGAATTGAAGTGAAATTAATCAATAAACACTATGGGCTGGATTCATAAAAAAAGGCTTGAAAGGATTGTGGGTGTGGTAGAGACCTCACACAACAGACTAGAATATACTGTAGTTTAAGCTGTGAAAACTTGAGAATGGTTGTCACTAAACAACATCTTAATTCAACAGCTCTGGTGACTACTCTTAACATGAATCAAGGTATGTTTAATGAATTATTTAGTATGCCCAATTACGCACCACATCAAATCAGGAGAACTGAATGCCAGTGTGCCTCTTCTGATTACATGACCATGTCTATCGCCTCTTTACACCCATGGGCTAGACAGGACAGCTACCGCCCTCTGGAGGAAAGTCCTGCAAGTATCTGCTCTGCTCACGGGGCTCCTGGCCAGTAGGGTCCGCTGTAGTGCTACGTTGATTTTGCCTCCCTAACCTTAAGAGCACCAGAGACAACACAACACTCCCACTGGAATCCCCAGTGAAGATCTATGACTCTGCAGGATGCAAACCTGCACTCCCCTGACTGCATGACCCACCCTGCACACCACATGGCCCTGCCTTTACCAGGTAAGCCACTTTTAAAAAAAGAACAATTTTTACTAATCATATACAACTGAACAATTTCAAGAAAAAAAAAGTAAAAACCTTGAGAGGATTTATTTCTTAACAAAGACAAAGCTATTTTTGTCAGAGATAAACATCGAATCAAAAGGACAGTACCCGGCTATTTTAAGGATTCGGAATCTCAGCCCATTGAATTGAATGGAAAGGCATGGGCTGGACGTGACCCACAAACAAAAGAGCAAGCGCTGCAGTCGAGAGGCAGGTCTCTTATGCTGACGTCAATGTTATTAGGAGGAGAAGTGTTACATTATGATCCGCTAAGAATCCGTGCTGGTAAACCTGCTTTTAAAATCTGCTGTATTATTGAATTGTGGTTTGTCACACTTGAACAAAAATTATTGTATTTCTTGCTCTTATTGTATTACTTGTATTGTAACACTTGAATGTATTTGTATTTGCTTGCGATTGTAAGTCGCCCTGGATAAGGGCGTCTGCTAAGAAATAAATAATAATAATAATAATAATTATTATTAATATTAGTATCTCTACATTATCTGTGTCAGTTTCATCACAATACTGCAGACAGGCCCTTTGCAATTACAAGGCAGTGAGTCAGATTCAGGCAGTGCAGGCTGGAGGCTAAGCTGTGCCGAGGGGTTTGGAAAGCGTAAGCTTTAGTGACGTGAGGTTAATCACTGCAGACTGAATCTGTGTCGTAGGGCACTTGGAATCTGCTTCTCATAGTGTGGGGAGCTGAAGTCTTGCTATTTGAGACAGGGGCCGGTGTAGCCAGGGCTGTGCTGATCTCTCTGGGAGGTTACTGATGACACCGGGGTTAGCTCTCCTGCTCTCCTATATCAATGGGATCTTAACGAGAGATGCTTCAAATGACATTTTCTTAATTTAGTTTTACTGCCCCCTCGCCTAATGGTGTTTATAGTCATTCTGAGTGATTAGTATTGCAATTGCTCAAATACATACTGTGTGTTTCACTTTGTGATAAAGAGTTCAGAAGCTGCTCTTCGGCTCTGGCCCTGTGTAACACAGGTTAGAGCAGCCTTTAAGTATCTTTACAGAAGTAAGAGCCAGTCCTACTGATCAGCTACTCTGGATCAAGTTTCTTTATGTATCGCTGGCTATACACAGTTGTGCACTAGATGGCGCTGGTGCTTACTAATTTGGCTGATCTAATCTATGCAATATATGTCTGTGGCAGGCAATCTAAACAGAAGAGGAGCCGCTTCTGAACTCACAGTCTAAGCGGCTGAACGCAGACAAAAAAACAAAACCGACTGTAATTGTAATAAGAACCACTGAGGATATCATATCATACTGACAGTAGACAGGGGCTTGGATTAACACCTGAGTAAAGTATGGCACCTCCTGCACAGTACCTCCTATACAATACGCAGGCTTTGAACTAGTCTGAGTTTACTTCTGATGAGTGCCCAATGTAATGTGTTAAATCACTCGCCTATCAGAGGAGCTTATTGTTGTGGGCTGAATCAGGATCTCCACTGAAACTTACTGAAACCTGTTCCTTGTGCAGAGTTACAGAACCTTTGCCACTTAATGAGACAGCATTCACGTTCCTTTCAGAATCCGATTGGCTGTAGTGATCTGTGCCTGGCTGGCTGGGCGGACGCGGAGAGCAGGTGATCCTTATCATATATCCATACCAGCACAATTCTCCAAACAGAACCTTAGGGGCTCCTGTTTAAACAGCAACAGCTTCCAGTGTGTTTCAGTGAAGAACCCGAGACGGATCAAAAGAAATACGATCATCTAAAAAGTGCTCTATCAGGGGAATCTGGGCACTCAAGCACAGCAAGGTCAACCCCTAACTACACTAAGAGTGCTGGATCTCTGAGGGGAGAGAGAGAGAGACCCCTTACTGGGCCACCAACACCACTTTCTGGAGCACCACAACTCCCATGGAGGCCCGCATCCAAGTACTGAGCAGGTCAGCCTTGGGTAGCTTCATACAGGTAGTTAAGATAGCTCAGAGCACAAGGTGCTTGGAGCTGCAGACATTGTAGATGACTTCTTGAAAAGTTTGGGTCATTCCAGGCTAAGTGGACCAAGGGAGGTTGCTCAATTCCTTATGTCATTGTCTTTTTGTTGGAAATACCTTCAAACTAGATTTCAAGTGATACTATTGTTATCAGCGCAGGTCATGCCCTGCATGATGAAATGAGGTCAGTGTTCATCGAAATGGACCTCTTTCTCCCCTCAGACACTTTCTCACAATGGGTTCCACAGCTCTACCTCTGCATGCACACAATACCTACCCTGGACTGCTCATCTCAATCACATGAGGGTTAGGAATCTTCAAACCACAAAACGCAGGTCCACTTCACCTTCACCCTAACCCTAACCCTAACCCTACCATGGACTGCTCATCTCAAATCACATGAGGGTTAGGAATCAAACCACAAACGCAGGAAACTCCTCCCCAGAGAAGGTCCACTTGATTCAGAATTTCTTTGTATCACATGTACATCTGTGACACTTTCTATTTTAATCTCTACCTGGATTTTGACGGCGATGACCACTGAGATGAGCTCCTTATCCAGCTCCTTCATCACCACCAGCTTCTTCAGCGTCAGACTGCAGAGCCTGGGGAGGAGAGAGCAGAGTTACACCCGGGGAACAGGCTGCAGGGACACAGAGAGAGCAGTTACACCCAGAGACAGGCTGCAGGGACACAGAGAGAGCAAAGTTACACCAGGGACAGGATGCAGGGACACAGAGAGCGCAGAGTTACACCCAGGGACAGGCTGCAGGGACACGGAGAGCAGAGTTACACCAGGGACAGGATGCAGGGACACAGAGAGAGCAAAGTTACACTAGGGACAGGATGCAGGGACACGGAGAGCAGAGTTACACCAGGGACAGGATGCAGGGACACGGAGAGCAGAGTTACACCCAGGGACAGGCTGCAGGGACACAGAGAGAGCAGAGTTACACCAGGGACAGGATGCAGGGACACAGAGAGCGCAGAGTTACACCCAGGGACAGGCTGCAGGGACACGGAGAGCAGAGTTACACCCAGGGACAGGCTGCAGGGACACAGAAAGAGCTGAGTTACACCCAGGTACAGGCTGCAGGGACACAGAGAGAGCAGGGGACAGGCAGCAGGGACAAACCTGTGTTATATACAGTGTGTCAGACAGGCAACCAGAACTCAAGAGCAGCTCCTTAACCCACAGTCAAAGCACCTCAACACAGATCTATCCAGATCATGTGTATATAAAAAAAAAAAAAAGCAACATTGTGTAATTGCAATAAGACCCTTTTAAAAGAGTAAGGGTACAGTGCAAAAAAACTGAATACAAATAAGAATATTTAACCAATATTTAACCAGCAGATTGAATTCAAACTGCGTGAGTAAACGGCAGCACACGGTACAGGGCTCATCTCTGACAGCCGACTCCTAGAGTGAACATGACACGCAGGAACACCAGCTTTGAAACAAACACTCTCAAACACACAGCCTCTTCCCAACTGGAACAATGAAGCAGCCCCAGGACAATGGGCTTCTGTTGTGTTCGTCTCTCAACAATACCCATCTGATCCATTATTTATGAGCTATGATCGGATCCCAGCACAAGCCAGCCTTCAAAGGGCTCCTTTGATGAGCGTGTCGAAACATCAGTGCTGTAATAAGGGATATTGCATGGGCTGGCATTCCAAGCTACAGGACTCGCTGGTACAGCAATGTGAACACAATGGCCTGGCTCACTCTTATTCCATAAGGAGGGAAGGATGGGTTTTGAAATCCCTGTTGGCGGTACACAGGAGAATCAGTGCTGCAGGATGCTGAGATTCAGAGTCTTGTACTCCTCAAGGTACACTGCAAGTAATACGTTGTGTGCAGGGTGTCTCTTATTGCTCAGTGGTTCAGTCAATAATCAACTGCCACAGTCCCTGAATAGGTTGCGAGGTCTACAGGTGCTTTGTCATGGCGAGACTACTGATTAAAAACAAAAGAGCAGCCAGAGAAACTAGTGTCAAGTTCATCAAAACTTAAAGAAAGAGTGCAGTGAATAGAATGCTCCATGTTAGGTGTGGTGCGCTATGACAAACACTTCGCTGTGATTGGTCGATGTCTGAGATGTGCTTTATAAAATCTAGTAGGAGCTATGGAACTTGTAGGAGTAAATTGAAGGCAAAAGTTATTTTATGAAAAAAGAAAAAAAACGATGCTTGTATGGTGCATTTCATTATCAGCTACACCCCCTTTAAACTTGCTTAGTATATCTGGACTATTTGTATAACTTGCAACAAAACTAAACGTGCAAGAATATGTACGAGTATTTGGGAAATAATGATTGAACATAGAAATGACGTATCTTTACACTTCACCCTGACTGATGTATAGACACTAACATCTGTGTTTCACAATGGTTACATCTTTAGCACTTGGATATTATAAACACCTCTATTTTGTTGTGATATCTACAAACGAACGCACACAGGGGGCTCCCGTATATCCCAGTCTCTGTATAGGCCCCCCAGCAGTGGCAGGAGATCTGGGGATGGGATTATGGATTGAAGTGTTAGCACTTGATCACAGCTGCCTGATCCTCTGCGGAGTGGAATATCCAGTCCAGCAGTATCTGGCACGCCGCCCTATGCATCTCAGCCCTGCCCAGAGCAGAGCTGGCTGTGCTTGAAGGAGCAGCTTCCAAGCTGCAGGAACATCTTTTTAAACATGGAGAGCGACAATCAATAGCAAGGAGACCGACTGTTTCTGAGATTATCCAGGGACTGCATTTCATTGCCAGACTGTGCAAGATCAGGGCTCAGCTGTGGAGGCCAGCATCTAATTGCTTGAGAGTAGATCTGTGAAACAGGACAAGCAGCGCAGTGTTGAGTTAGGCTTGTATTCATACATTGTATGATTTGCAGGTTCTGGCACGATTCTGCATAGTTGCATCTGTTCAGAGCTGTAAGTAAGCATTTTAGCGCCCAGGGGAGGCAATCATATTGGCGGCACCCCCCCCCCCACCCCACCCCACCCCCCCACCTCATGTTTTTTTGCTCCCATCCATGCTGCAATTACTTAAAGGCATGAAGCATATTCAGAAAGACAATAAAGCTAGAAAAAAGAAAATGTGTTATTGTCACTTTTCAGAGTCAATCTGTAAATCAGATTATAGAAAAAAAG
>NC_081203.1:22386415-22391415 GCF_902713425.1 Acipenser ruthenus
GTATACATACAAGGCTATCTGCAGTGGAAACGTAACTCAAAACGAGCTTGGCTTTGCTATCTGTGTGTTAGAAATGGTTGACTTTTGTTATCCCAAATGTCACAATTATGACAATATTGTTCCTGCTTTTTGGTCATGTATTAAGGATTTGGGGATTTTTAATGCCCGAGTGCAGTTTTTTTAGAGCTTTAAAAAACTGGCAACTCTTTCCATCAACAAGTTAGCTTTGTTATTAACATCCATACAGAATTTTTTCACTATTTCACTAGAAAATGGTTCTGCTTTTCTGCATAGACTCTAGTGGATAGAAGTCATTAGCTAAGGCTGTATATGGTGTTGCTATGGTTACAACAGTAAATGTGTGTAAAAGTGTGCGAAAGATTGGGATTGATGAAGTTGTTTTTTGTTCTTCACAACACAGACTTTACCCAAGATTTCAATTTTCACGTTTAAACAAAATCTTTGAATGGTAATGCAGAATTTCAACAGGTATAGAAAGCTATTTTTTTTTTTAAATACACAATTCTGGAAAAACTGTAATAAATGCTTACGATTTGAATTATCAATTGGTATGTTCCTATGTATGTATTATTCATTTCAATACTTAACCATAATCTTTTACATTATACATGTTCATTTAATGATTATTTTATTCAAATGTAAACGTTATTTCTTCTGTCTATCTACATGCCTAATATAGAAAGCTCTATGTGCCTGCACTCCCAGCTACTTAAATCCAAGCACTCAAATCAGGATGATGGAACACAGCCTAACAATTTGGCAACAGTACAGATCCTAAGTGGAAAGGCACTTACTTGAAAACATTCACAGCAACCACCACAGGCACCCCGAAGGCCATGGCATTCTCAACTTGTTTGCGCAGGTTACTGCAGCCTTTCTCCAGCAGATCCAAATTCTGTGGATACAAAGTTTGAGGTTATGTATGTTACAGGGGATATAAAAACAGATATATAAAAACAAGCACTGGTTACTGCACAGGTCGTTAATTCACTAGATATGCTTGCTGCAGAACGGTTCAGCAGGAGCTCAAGGAATGATCAGAGAACTCATTATAGAAAGAACACCCTTGGCCTAGGTGTTTCCAATGAAATTAATAACCGGCTGTGGTTACTAGCCCTCAGGCTAACTGTGTGTGCCTTAAAGTAATAATCTATGAAGGCTAGGCTGAATGAACTGAATCTATTTACCATAGTAGAACAAAGAAGAATGGGGTGGGGGGCATGATTGAAGTCTTGAATCTTAAAAGGAGCTGACAAAGTTAACCCCAATCAATACTTTATGCCCAGCACAGAAGCCAGGACCAGATGACACAGTTGGAAATGAAGCCTTAGTACAGAGGGAAGGAGAAACTTCTTCACACAGAGAGTGGGGAGGGTAGAGAATAGGTTACCTAGTCATGTTGTTGATGGTGAATAAATTAGATCCTTTAAGACTCAACTTGACATAGTTTTGACATCTATCAGCTACTGGGAACCAGATGAGCACAGACTGGCCAAATGCCCCCCTCTCATTCATATATATTCTTAGGTTCTTCTCCCTTTTTAGTGATATGTTTCACTTAGGGGTCAGTTTGATCAACCTCTAACCTTCCGGGATTAGTTACAATTGCAAAAAAATAACAACAACAACATTCTGATGAAGGTTAAATATATTGTTATAAATATCGTATATGGTCTTTAACAGCTAAAATATCATGATTTATATTTTGAGGTATATCGCCCACCCCTACAGTATGCTCCAACATAATCCATCTGTGGCTTATCCTAGCAGGGTATGTGTTGATCAAACCCTCCCCTTAGTGTAAACATCAATCAATATAAATGGAATTTCAGATTGTTCCAGCTCATTCCACTCTGCAACATATATACACACACAGCTGGCTGATAGCAAGACCATCCTAACCAATACAAACTGTAATTCTTTTATAAGTATGATATGCTGGCCCTCAGCCTGCAACAGAAATTTAGAATACAAAATAAATAATAATAATAAAATACTTGACACAGATCTGGATCGTGCAGCACATGAATCAGCCACTTGGAATAATACATATTGAATGCTTTAGCCTAAAACATGTGTCTACTGGTCTACTTAATGTTTGAACATAGCAACACATACTGAAACATGTGAGAAAAAGATACATTCAATTAAGCCAATTACCTCTTCTGTGTATTCCTTTTGGAGAGGCAGGCCTGCTGTGACCTATATGAAAAAAAAGGTAATATGAAAGATATTTTTTTGAAAAGGCACAGTTTGGTCCCTAAGAAATATTCATGTATCACCATAAAACAAACCAAAATTATATTTTCACAACTATTGTTGCAAGTCTCATAATCCCAATTGTTTATGCATTTATTTATTGTGAATTACTGCTCCAGGTAATTTCACTGCCCACTGTTCTCAGAGAACATGTCCTATTACTTGTGTGCATCTCTCACCAGCAGTTGTTGAAACATCACTGTGCCGAGACAATTTCTACCATAACGGTGTCTCTGATGCTTGCATAAGAAGAAAAGCAACAAAGAACTGAAAGGCAGCTAGGTCTAGTAGTTAAAATACAGTAAAAGACACTCATCTATGTTGAGTTCAGGGGGAATCTTTTATAGATGTACCAAATAGACAGACACATCAGTGCACAGCGAACGCTGGTGCGCATCTTTTAATAGAACACCTAGGGCACTACTTTGAAGGAGGATCAAAGCTCATCTTAACAGTGTAACATCAGCAAGAAACTACTCAAAACAACATCTGCTCCTTCCTTCAATCAAACTGATTCTTGTTAGTTTTATACTGTTTGTTTTATTTCTCCCACTGCTCTAGGATTGAAATAGGTTCTGAATTGCATCTCCTTATTTGTGGTCTTTTAATAAAACACTTCTGGTATTTCCAATTAAACAGTACTGTAAGTGGCTATCTCTAAAACAAGGCCTCAGAGATAGCAAGAGCTTTCCAAAGAATATTAAACAGTCTTAAGAAAGCACTTATTAAAGTGTTTACAGTGTGAAGTAGGTACTTACAACAGGGCCGCCTCCGTGCATCTTTAGAGCTCTCACGGTGGCTACGAGGACCACCACGTGTGGGCGCAGGCCTGAGTACCGACACTTGATGTTGAAAAACTTCTCCATGCCAATATCTGCTCCGAATCCGGCTTCCGTCACTAGCAAAGAAAGCAGGTCAGTAAGAAATGACCACGTATCTCTCCAGAACACTATTGGACTGCTTTGTAGACTGGCCATGGAAGACCAGTTCCTGGCCTGGCCTACTCTACTGGAGGTCTAGCTCTGCATGTGCATTGTGTCAATTCATGAACAAAATGTGATCTGGACAGCACTAGTATTGGAACCTGAAAAAACCATACGTGTGCCAAATGTGAAAAGGGAATTTCGAATTGTGTGGTTTATATCATTGATATGGCCAGAGGTTAAAACTATGCTGCAGTGAAAGGGTTATTTTTTACTGAACTCCACTAGTTTTGGAACTTGACTGATAGAATCAAAGAAGCTAATGTGCCATGTGGGTTCCAAAAGTTAAATCATGAGCACTATACATTTTTGTATTTATCCATCGGAGAAAAAAAGGTCATTTGAATGCCGAAGATGCATCATCCATAACTCAATAGTGCTAAATTTAGAAATACTAAAATGAGTTTAATAAGATCGACGGAAAGAGTTTCATTAAAGCTTCTCTCTATACACACCATCTCATTCTATTATCAATACCTTTCTGAGATTTGAAAGTGTAATTTTGTGTTGTAGTTGTGTGCTTGATGAAACGTAGGATTGTGCTGCCTGCTGAACTGGAAAACGTACGGTCTGCAGGAACCTACCTACAAACCCTTCAGGACCAACCAGCTTCAAGGCAATCTTATCAGCCAGGATGGACGAGTTGCCATGGGCAATGTTAGCAAAAGGACCGGCATGAACGAACACGGGTGTTCCCTTGAGAAATAAATAAATATTTAAACCAAAAAATTATTCAGCCTTCATTTTAGGATTTCCATAACACACCCTAAGAGCCAGACAGTTGCTCCACACATTCATTTATACCGTCTTAACTTTTTATGACATTTGTAATTATTCGAAAGAGTTCATCCTGTGCTTACTCAGTTATGTTTCTTTTTTATTTTATTTGTGTGCCTGCTGCACGTATCAACCAATGTCTTTGCATTAATAAGCACCCGCTGTGTATTGCCAGATATACATAAAGGAACCTTGATACAAAAAGCTGTTCACTTACTTTACTGATTTAGCCTGGATCAACTTGTTTAGAATTCAAAACAGGAGCAACATAACTGATAACCCCATGACTGTAAACATCACTACTGGCAGTCTGTTTATCAATTTGATCTCTTTCAAACACTCTTTACAAAAACTGTGATAAGCCCTCATTTCTATACACTCATCTTTAGTGTGGTCATTGCCAATGGCAGCGTTATTCAAATATTCAATTACATTCAACAAAGCTAGCCAAATGCAATGTTTGAATCTTGATAAAACAACAAGATACAGATAAAAAGTCAAAAGATCCCCATCTGTCTAATTATAATAGTGTCACAAGTCAAAATGTTTAATATGCAAGCGGTTGACTGGATTATTGTGGACTGAATCCTAAAGGTTCTCATTAACACAAATTCAGCCAAAAAAATAAATAAAAAATAACTGCCCACACAAACTCCTGGGATTTAGGTAGGCAATTATAAAAATGAGTGAGTTACACAGAAAAGCCTACATTATCTTGTGCTGGCGACTCTGCCCACACTCATTAGATGGAGTTAACTGCTTAAATACTTCAGGTACAGAATTAATGCAACAGTAACATTTCCCTCTTCTACCCACCTCCAAGGTCTGCATCAAGTTTGGTTTGACTGCGTCCTTCATAAGAACGGTCAAAGCACCACTCACACCCTGCGGAGAGAGAGCGAGCAGGAGAGAGAGAGAGAGAGAGAGAGCAAGAGAGAGAGAGCAAGAGAGAGAGAGAGA
>NC_081203.1:25248378-25393378 GCF_902713425.1 Acipenser ruthenus
ACTAAATGTTATAATTTGTGGTGCTTGGAAATGCTGCTGTTATGCAAGTAATATTCTGTACTAGCCATTCTATATGTTACGATGTCTATTATAAATTAGTAACAACCTAAATTATGTTTTTTAGTCTAATTTTACCACTCTAGAGGAAAAAAAACAATAAAACACCTACATATTTCCTGTAGTAAGAAAGTATTGTTGTTATAGTCTAGTAAGGTGTTTTGACTTACACATACAGTAGAGGTATAGAGCAGTAGGAAGTCACAATATTTTAAGTTGTGCAAATATTAAAGCATGTACAGTATTCATTCAAATGCTACTGAATTTACTCCCTGTTCCACATACTGTTTCCATTTTTAAGTTGATAAGACTAGTTTGCAATTTTCATATGCTTGTACATCTGCTGGTTTCTGTTTGAACAATGAAGAGAAATCAAACCTAGCACTTCATGTTTAGTAAAATGCAGGCTTAATACACCCTGGTACTACAAAGGTTCTGTCTAAAATTGCACCTGTGTTAATGTAGGAAAGGCTTCAACAATTGATGTGACTATACAGTGCCTTGCCTTACAGGATTTAGAAATGTTGTGATGTTGTGAAGAGATACATTTGGTTGTTAAATAGCAAGGCTCATTCAAAGCTATTTTAAGCAAGACCAACAGTTATGACTTTGACCCGGAAGCCCATAGAGACTACATATTAGAGGTGTTTTAAAACCCCCTGTAATTTAGTCTATAATAACTCCTGTCAGTTCTGGAAGCAACCAGTATAGACGGCTCTTGAGGGTGTTTGTTCTATTATATGATACACAGTTATAAGAAAGGCTGTCACCTTATTGTTATTTAATAGGCTATTGCTTTAATTGCTTTGTGCACATATAACTGTGACTGACATATCAATTTTACAAGTTTACTGCAGGAAACATCTGTGTGTTTGCATGTTTCTGTTGATAAGTTTGGTCCCTGGGGGGGGGAAGAAAGGGAGGGTAAAAACCCCCCAAAACAAATGATAAACTGAATTTTTCATAGGGCTCCAAAACCGGGCGTAAAAATCTGTGTGCTTTTGGCGCACCAATAAAAAAAGTAGCATTACATAGAACCATTTTACACTATGAGGAAGAACAGTGGATAAATGACAAATGTATTATTTAGGGGCCTATTATGTATCTTCTGAAGTGTTAAGAATGCTCTGAAACTTAGCGTGATTAAGTCTTTCAAAAGATATGCATTAAGTTTTGTGTTGCTAGGAGACAGAAATGGAGCAAAGACACAGATGAAAAAGTAACACAAAAGATACAGGTTTAATGCACTGTGGATTTACAATAATCTTTTATAATTACCCTAATTTATAGTGGACAATATACTGATAATGGCTGTCTATTCAGATGGGAAAGAAATAAGTATTACTAATGAGAGTTTACCAGTCTTGCACTTCTTAGAATTAGCTCACATCATTACTTTTTCTCATTCAATTTAAAAGGTGTCTATACCATGCTGCTATGGATATTATTCACAATGACTTATCTGAGTGTGGATGTATAAAATGTAGAAGGTAAGATCAAATAAAATGAAGTGACAATGCATTGCAATATTTTTAAGTGTGTACATACCAGTAGTGAAGTGGAATTGATTGATTGATTTGATTATCTATCGTTGGATAGATAGAAGTGGAATCTGTTTATGACTGCAAGTATGTGTTATCAGGCTTGCAGATGCTTCACCTCCCCGTTTCTCTTCAGTGTTAACAGCACTTTTTGAACAAAACCAAAAAAAAGATTAGATTGGGTATTAGCAATGTGTTTGAAGACATTACTAATTGTTTTATCCTTAAACATGTTGTAGAGTTTTGTAGAGTGTTGTAGAGTAAAAATGCAGGCAAAATCCAAGCATAGAAAATGATTTTCAGAACATACAGTAATATCACGCTGCCACTCCACACATCAAGATAATTAAGGATGTCTTGCTCTGGTGTTGTGATATTCTGTAATAACACTGGCACTTTAAATTCATATTGTTTGTTTATTGCATATTTAAGCCATTACAGTATGAATTGTACCGTTTTACAGAATGTTGGTGAAATGGGTCCCATGCATAAAGGTTAAATGACCTTTATTATTTTTACTGATTGTCTTGCCTGAGTGTTATGACTTTGGTCCCATATGACCAGCTTCACTGATGAAGCCATAAAGATACAGGTACCATTACAAGACTGCATTATGGAACCCCAGTCAGTGAACCTGAGCAATGAAACGACTGCAAAGGGAGAGCGCTCCAGCTTCTGTCCAGTACATCAGAGATGTACCACAGAGGTCCTGTGGTTTTGTTGCTTTTAAATGTTAAAATGTGCGCAGTCTATTTGAAGGATTATTCAGTGCCTAGTTCGATACATGGAGAGCTAAAATGTCATGTCTCCAAATGAGGTATCTCAGTAGATTGCTCCTCTTTGAAATGTGAAATTCTCTGAGGTGTGGATCAATATAGTGTGACATCACAAGCCATCACTGCTGCTGTTCTGATCTTTCTCACCTTGGCTATAACATTGGCTTACATGTCAGCGTCATTTCTTTTAAAAATGCAATATCTTGTTGTTCATGAGAATTCCAATATAAAAATGCTTTACTTTTACTAGACTTGGATATGCAGAGGCTTCTTACAGTGACAAGTAATATAAATTCAATATAACTGCAAGTCCCAACATTTACCATTAGAGGTAATACATCAACATTCAATGGTACATACAAAGTCTTCACCTTTAGTTTAAGGAACTACTTTATCATAGGAATTATATTTGTAGCTCAAGTTATAAGATGAAAAAACGTCATCAGTAAAATATGGTTTCTCAGCATGTTGTACAGAGAATATTAAAGCTTGTTTAAGAGAGAGAAAGAGAGATCAAATTTAAACCACACATGCACATGTTTTTTATTCTAAGCAGGATGGTGGTTTTTACTTTGCAGAGAATGTGGTGCACACCAGGTGGAGGGATGAAGATGACTTCAAGAAAACACATGTACTATATTTAGTAAATACTAAAAGTAACTGAAATTCAATGGCAAATGTTTCGACTTTTTTTGGAGTGGCAGGGGTTGTCATGTTTCACATTTTACTTTGGTCAAGGATGACGAGTCAGCCCTAATGCAGTTTTTAGGTGAGTATTATTTGGAAGCTGGGTGCCCAGAGACCAGACTGCCATGCTTTCTGTTGGCAATGAGATGGCACCGATTATAGTTTTCCTGGAGTAACTGAGCATGTGAAATACTGCCGAGACCTGTGCTATGAGAAAACAGATGGACTGACAGAAACTGAATCATTATGAGCACAGCTGGCTAAACCGAAGACTGTTACCTAAGTCACAAAAAACAATCATAAATGACTGTACATTATCGAAGCTCCCATTATAGATACTTATTTGTGATATAAATAGCAAAGATGATGGCGAAGCATTATTTCATTTTTAATTGCACTTGTTCAAGTTCCATTTGTAACTATTTTAATTCAGTGTAAACATCTGGAAGCAATCGTGATACCAAAGCCAAGTTCAAGCTCATACAGTACTGGCAGATTCTAAATTGTCACCACAAATATTTTAAGCCTTATAATTTTTTTTTTGTTTCTCGGCTCACCATTTTACTGCATATAACTAGATAGAATTTCCTGCAAAAAATGATACATTATTTAATTAACTTTTTTTTTTACCGCTGTCTCCCTTAGCACTGCATGATTTATTCAAAATAGCTGAACCAATTTTGTACAGATGATCACACTTGGTATATTTATACATCTCGTGTGAAAAAGGGAAGGGGGTGTTCTATCTAAATTTGCTAAACAGCCCTTGGCGGGGCATGCCTTACTCTAACAGGGACTTTGGTGTACAGGATGATCACCGCACTGCTAACACATAGACACTGACAAACTTGGCAGAATAATAGTGTTTGTACAACAAGGGTTGTAAGATATTTCTGTTGAATTAAATTGCGTATGCACTGCTCCACTACATTTCATTCTAGATTGTCTGTTCATTTATCATTTTCTATCATTGTCATTTGCCCCTGGTGTACCAATCAAAGATTTTACAGTTTCAGGTTTTACAGTTATAGCACAGACTAGAGCACCAGAGAAGCAAACACAAACCTGAAAGTATTTTATACTGTGAATCCCCAGGCTTTTGTTTTCAATGTCTGCTATTAGCAGCCTTGTAAAGTGAAATTACCTAAAATAATTTTGCATGTATAAAAGGTGGTTTACAGGATATATATATATATATATACCATTTCAAAATGTATTTACTTTTCACACACAAGGAATAATGTATAAAATGAAAAGGCACACACTAACCTACCTCTATAATACCGGGAACGCATACGAGTCTGTGTCACTGAGCAAAAAGAAAGGTTGTGTTCTTAAGGTGCCAGGCAGAAACAGATACCTGCCTATATATTATACTGTTTCCCAGTCTCTTTAAAGCTCTTTGCACACTCACACATTCACACACTCTTTGGAAATATGTTAGGTCTCAAATAGCATGCTTCCATGATGTATCCGATTTTATATTTCGAAACACAACAACAACATTTCTAAAATAACTTCATGGCTCAGTTTTTGTCGCAATAGTTAGGATTCGATATAGGAGTGCAAAAAGCGTGATGAGGCGTTTAACCCTTTCAGTCCTGAATATTTTTGTCCAGCTGAAGAAAGCGAAATTAAGTTATCCAATTAAAAAAAGGAACTCCTTTATTAAGGATACATGAGAGCAGGACCAAAAAAATATTTTTACATACATTTTGGTAAATGGAACTTTAAAGTCTCGTCAGTACTGTAAGAACTCTAAACGGCACTAAGATAATGCAGGACCTTGAGCTCCTGCCAGGACTGAAAGCATTCAGCATTGTGAAGTACAAGCAACATTTCACAGCACCCCACATTCACTTTTCTTCCTGGAAGCCAGGTGTGTTTATGAAAACACTGCAGGGACTTCCCAGGAATGTGCAAAGATGACAGCAAACAAGAAACAGCAGCAATTCAAAACACTACACTTAAAAGGAAATATGCAAAATATATAGACAGAATCAGATAACGCACCTATTGTAACTCAAGTATGTGTCTGGAACAGCAAGGTGTAGCCAACAATGGTCTGGATTCATAAGCCTTACATTAGTTAAGGTAACATATTTCCCACCCATACCAAGATGCTCCTGTACTCTCAGAATGCTTATGACTGCAACATTGGTTAGTTTAGAGGGAATCTAATGTATTTTATAATGCACACTTTTAATATGGACAAGTATGTCCATAGTATGGACAACACCAGACTCCAAACTCATTTAGTTCTATGTCTTGGATTTAAAGTAAAGGTTACTCTTATTTACAGCCTATGGATCTAAATCTGATTAAATCCCAACCTGGTTATAGCTCAGGATAGATTTACTTACAGTAGACTGCATACAAGAGGAAGTTATTATATTACTGTATCTGATAATATTCTCTCGGGAGACACATTGCCAGTGTGTGAAGAATAAAAAAGGTTGTTTCACCACAAATACTAATGGGACCCAGACCTATTCACATTTCATATTTTTTGAGGAGGTAAGAAAAACGGATTTGAATTTGCTCTGCGCGTCAAAATGTATTTGATTAAGTCTAAAAAAAAAATGACGCTTGTCTTATTGTGAGACCTTCTGAATGAAGTTCCGTAAATCTTAAAAGGAGATTTCAAAATGTAAGACGGTAGGAAATATGAGTCTGCAATTCTCCCCAACCACTAACAGTGCAGGTCAGGTCAGGGTACGCCTTTTTTAACATTTAAACTCCCACAATATGCATCCTCTTTACTAAGACTGTATGGTGTTACTACCCTGCTGTATCAAGAACACATATAAGAACATAAGAACATGACAAAGTTTACAAACGAGAGGAGGCCAGTCGGCCCATCTTGCTCATTTGGTTGTTAGTAGTTTATTGATCCCAGAATCTCATCAAGCAGCTTCTTGAAGGATCCCAGGGTGTCAGCTTCAACAGCATTACTGGGGAGTTGGTTCCAGACCCTCAATTCTCTGTGTAAAAAAGTGCCTCCTATTTTCTGTTCTGAATGCCCCATTATCTCCATTTGTGACCCCTGGTCCTTGTTTCTTTTTTCAGGACGAAAATGTCCCCTGGGTCGACATTGTCAATACCTTTTTGAATTTTGTAGCCTTCTTTGTTCAAGACTGAATAGATTAAATTATTTTAGCCTGTCTGCATACAACATGCCTTTTAAACCTGGGATAATTCTGGTCATTCTTCTTTGCACTCTTTCTAGAGCAGCAATATCCTTTTTGTAACGAGGTGACCAGAACTGAACACAATATTCTAGACGAGGTCTTACTAATGCATTGTAAAGTTTTAACATTACTTCCCTTGATTTAAATTCGACACTTTTCACAATATATCCGAGCATCTTGTTGGTCTTTTTTATAGCTTCCCCAAATTGTCTAGATGAAGACATTTCTTAGTCAACATAAACTCCTAGGTCTTTTTCACCCTTTAAACTTTAATATTACAAACATCTGCTTATGAGATGCAATCATATGGTTACAATATGGAAGTTTAAAACATTTATTAAAAACAACCCAAGGCAGTCTGGTCTGACCCTTCACATTCTTTAGTAGGTTTTGAGCACTTTGTTGAAGTTTGATGAACAACTGTGACAGCATTCACGCTCATCACATTTCAACAATTCTCTTCTCATTAGTATGTTTTTCAAAGTAGACATGGGATCAGCATAGGTTTATGTCTTTTCAGAACTGATTTTATGCTTGTGCTTTGAAAACCCCAGAAATACTTTAGCCATTGAAAAATCTATTTTCAAAATCAGCTTAGCTCAGCTTATTGGTAATGATGTGTGATTAATGTTTTTTTAATGCCATAAATACTAATTAAGTTTTGTGGTTGGCCAATATATCTCAGTCTATGTACGATACTTGGATTTTAATTCCTTCCTTTGTTTAGAAGTATAATCAATGTTACCTGCTCGTTAATGACAGATGATGTATGATAAACTGTATGATAGTGACTACAAGAAAACAACATGAATAAAGCATGTATCAAAAATAGTAATCTATTTGGAGTATAAGCATCACATATTACTGTGATCGGGGGTAGTCCATATCACGTACATACTATACATTCATAAAGATTTAACTTGTGAGTTTTCTTAAAATATTTGGTTATATATATTACATAAAAAAGCAACAATCTAGAACACTTTAAAGAATATTAAATTAATTAATTAAAAATAATTAATAGCTTATAACATGAGTGAATAGCGTCCATTTATCTGCATTTGATATTAGTCCTTTTCGTCTGTGGTGGCAGCCCCAATAGGGTTAGTGGCGTGGTTAGAGCCAGTGCTGTGAAGTAGATGGTACTGGACTGGCACTTGGATACAGTAAGGGGACAGTACAAAATATATACATAGGTCAAAACAACAACTTCCTGCTTCCTCAAAACCTCCAAAAGTGTAAAGCAGAACCGTTTAGCAAGTCATCATCACTAAACCACAAGAGAGGATGCACAGCTTGATTTGACTGATAAACATTTGGTTTTATTCAGAAACCCTTGACCTTTTAGATAAGCCAAATCAATGTGTGATACTATCTGCTCTAAACCCGTCATATCCAGCTAAACAGTAGTAGCCACCTCCTATTAATGTTGACAAAACCACTGTAAGAAGATATAGCAAATGAAGATCTCACACCAGTATGACGGGAGCCTTAGCAACAATTAACATGAAAAGTGCTTCTCTGAAGCACTTAGAAGCATGAAAGAAGCCGGGCAGTGGGAGAATTCCACATAGTATGAAATGCTCTACCTGGTGCCTGTTTATGTGATCGTGAAGTATCCTAGGTTACAGTATGCATGTTAGCCTGGCAGATTCAAAGACTGGTAGGCAGACGCAAATACTGGATTAGAAATGTGAGTTTGAAACTTCACTGTGGTGTTGTCAGCCTCATTAGTGCAGTTATCTTAATTGACAGAAACATATCTAAGAAAAACATTTGCTTGTGGGGAGCCTGTATTGGTTTCTAAATCCTTAGATCTGGAGTGCACAGGTCCATTCCCTCCAGGTTGTACAAATATCATAATGAGAGAGAGAGAGAGAGAGAGAGAGAGAGAGAGAGAGAGAGAGAGAGAGAGAGAGAGAGAGAGAGAGAGAGAGAGAGAGAGAGAAAATAATAGATGGGCTTCAGTGAGTTACACCAAAATAATTATATATATATATATATATATATATATATATATATATATATATATATATATATATATATATATATATATAAATATATATATATATATATAAGAAAGGCTGCCATAAGAGCCAGTTTTAGCTATTCTATAGTAAATCAGTACTACCCCTACAACTTAATAACCTTATTCAATAAAAAATATATACTGAGGACAATATGTCACATCACATACCAAGAATACCTAGAAAAATACCACACAAGACATTACGCAAAACAGTTTTGAGGAAGCAGGAAGCTGAACCTTGTTCTTTTGTTTAAGTTGGTGCAGTTTAATTTTTAAGAGATTAAGATCTGAGATACATAGATAAAGTAGGTCACAAAGCAATGATGATATGTTGTATGTAGATAGTAGGACAGTAAATGGATTGTTATGTTACATGCAATAACTTTGCAGTGTCAATTCTACCCTGTTAACAAACAAGCACTGTTTTAAATGTGCTTGGACAAAACCAAGTCTGCTGTAACAATTATGTGTTTGAGGTTTTCTATGAAGACATGGCATATTCTGTATGAAGGTGTCTGAAAGTGTAACTGAAAAACATCACATGATATTAAGCATTTATTCACAGCTTTAAAGCATTATTGTGTTTTGGAGATCAAAATTCGTCTTATGTTCCTATTTTTCAAATGTGTCAGAAGAAACGGCATTGATAATACTGTTATAAAAGGCTCATAATCTAATCATGGGATGAACTGCAGTAACTGGTTGCATTCTAATTAATCCCATTGCACAGATGCAGTATAAGTCACCAAGACCAGGGTCATAACAAGAGATTTTTGAACAGAGGTCATACAATCTAGATTCAGGGTGGTGTGCACTGTACTGAAAAGATGTTACAAGGTTCAGACACTATGTGTAATATGATTCTTCACTGTCAAGCAAACAAAGTTTAGTCTGAACTCTTAATTTTGAGGTCCCAGAATGTATCGCAGTACCCTCAATTGTTGTTTTCTAGGCTTGATATATTGACCTCCTTACTAATGTCACCAAGTGCAATACAAACTTTGAGGGCTAAGAAGTGTACAAATTCAAATCTATTTTTCATCACTAAAATATCTTATTTGGAATTCTTGCTTGGTGGGTTTAAGAAGCTAGACCATTAAAGACCTGAAGGGCTTAGCTTTTCCTTTAGTAACAGCATGGAATGCTAGCACCTGCGCCAGTAGTGTCAATAGTATTGTATTACAACTACTGTGTTAAGTTATACTTAAAAGGAAAAACAAAATGCTTGATATTTATATTTGCCTTAAAGCTTTGCTGTTTCATTTCAGATGCAGATGGAAGCTTGTGTCGAAGTGGTCACCTGCTGCAGATAACATTGACAATGCACCGGCTGATCATGTCATCATCTGACCTGCTGGAGAAACTTGTCACTCTATATCCTTTAACTGCTTTGCATCTAAAGAAAGGAGCTAACATTGACATTACAGAATCATTCCTAATGATGGCGTTTGCCAAATCTGGTCATATACGGTACTGCCTGTGCAGAATGTTTTATGTGCAAGTAGTATCCATCTCTGTGTGCGGAAAGAAATAGTTTAACAGTTCACCAATGTAATCCATGTATGTGTATTCCTTTCAGGAAAAACTCAAGGTGTTAATTATCCTCTGCTGTAAAAAAGGTCTTCGGTTTTAATTAAATATATGCCCTGTGCTAATGAGGCATTTACTAGGACTGCAGGTTACACAGTACACTAGATATGCCCTTCTTATTTTAGTCTCCTTTGACTATTTTGAATCTTGCTTATAAATTAAGTGGCACATCAAACAATGTAAAATATGGTCAACAGAACAGCATATTCATTAATACCTTGCGGTTATTAATACCAGGTTCCCCTGGATTCTGTGGGCTGGAGCCACTTCAGCCTATATGACGCCTTTCTTCTATCTGTGGGCAACTTTATTTAGCAGCATGTCTTTGTTGAGAATAGAAAGAGTGGAGTTATATTTAAGAAAAGGATCAGATTTGCATTTGTATAGTGAACTACTCCTAATGTGAACTCAAAACATGTCCCTTTCAAGTTCTCTGTCATCTGCTGGGAATATATTCCATTCTACATTTTTAATACTATAGTGGCAGGCTGTGGGGTTGTAGTTTTTTTTATAAAGTGCATTGCTATTAATAGCTCAGAAATTAATAAACCCTGATATGTACAAAAACAAAGTACTTGTAACTACAAGGAGTGGATCACTTCATAATAAGATATGTTCAAGCAACACCCTGTGTAATGTTGTTTGCAATTTACTAACATACCAAAGTTTTTCCAAAAATGACAAAAACATACAACAACACTTGTTTGTGTTTGAGAGATTCACAGTGTTTGAGAGATTCACAGGCCTCAAAGTAAGATGTCTGTTTGGTGAATACCTGTATTATTTATTTCGTAACAGACGCCCTTATCCAGGGCGACTTACAATTGTTACAAGATATCACATTATTTTTACATACAATTACTTTTTTTACACATTATTTTTACATACAATTACCCATTTATACAGTTGGGGTTTTAACTGGAGTAATCTAGGTAAAGTACCTTGCTCAAGGGTACAGCAGCAGTGTCCCCACTGCTGTAATGACAAACCCGCCTGATAAACAGTTAGCAATTCATATCCGCATAGTTTATTTTTGTCTGTTTCCTCCCGCGACTTTATTTGCATCCTACTGCTATTTGTTTTTGTTTTTTCTTTTTGGAAATCCCCCTTTGTACATTTTTTCTTCCGAGGAAATTTTTCAGAGGTGGGTACTGCTGCTGTATCTTCCTGGTCCCAGATTTAAAATCCTTTTCTTCCCTACAATTGCCTCTGTATAGCCTCAGAGCAGTTTCAGACTACACGGAATTGTAACAAACACAATATTATCAGAAGCGAAAAACCAACACAATAAAGTTGCCATACCCAAAAAAACTGTGTTTATAACAATTTAGAATTAATAGCTTTGAGAATCTAGCCCCTTATTCTAGTCAAATGTGACCAAAAATCTAAAAATGTGAAGCAAAAAACATTCAGTACTACAGTATATGTGAGCAAGACAAGTGGTAACAATACATAATTTGTTGTGGGTCTTGATGCACAGCAAAACTAACGTGCATTGCCCTGATAATTAGTTTTATGATTATCTATAGAGTCTTTAGTATCAGCCTTTCAGCACCATGTGTATATGTGGCATTTATGAATGCAGCCTTTAGAGATGGAACAAAAATAGTAGAATTGTATTAAGATGTGTCTAATATGTAAACTATAACTTTTTAGAGACATAGAAATGGAAAAACAGGAATAATAATTAGTTACAATTATGTTGATAAAGAAGAATCTCCATCAAAGCTCTCAAAGAAAATCTCAGCTAATTAACATCTCAGCCACTTGTATTTTGTAGGAGCTTGGTTTACCAATCAAAGGGTTTTTCTTAACAGCGTTCTACTTATAAAAATGCTTTTGGAAGTCAGAGCCCCACAGATTGTCTAAAAATCTGTTATGTGATCAGGTAAGCTAATATTTTTCTTGACAATGGTTAGTTGAAAACACAATTAAAAGCACGAGAACAAAGGGTTTATTTTTTTGTTTATTTTAAATTTGGTTTAGGTATTGGATCACTGAGTTTTGGATAATGTTTCAATTGGATTCCAACCTAACTGACACGATGGAGCAGTTTCAAGAACTGGTCAGGGAAAACAGGGAGGAAAGACACTGCCGGTTGATTGATACAACGCAGATGTAAGTATCTCAGTTTCAAGACTTTGTTCACTTGGTTGTCATGAAGTGACTCATTGAGCCGAATGCAGATTTAAATTTCATACTGCCAAATTTCACTCCCCCATGTACAGTATATATAGAATAACAAATTGCCTTGATATGCCCACTTCTCCAGGGATATGTGATGTGACGATGTATTTTAAATCATTTGAGGTCATAGTTTTATTTTTGATCATTTAATAGAAAAAGGTTTGGGGGACAGATTGACAAAGTTTTTCATCTAGCAAGCTCCATTGCAGGGCACTACCACACAGTAAAATAAATCAGTAAATGAAAGACTGAATATGTTTAAAATACCAATAAAGACACTGTTTACCAGTTTCTAAACACAATAAAACCCTGGTTATTACCTTGGCAATTTCCTTGTCTGTATGTTAACCTTTCCAATGTGGTCAGCTACCAGAGAGCAATGCCCTCTAATCAGGATGTTATTGCTTAAATAACATTCTGTTACCTATAATGCTTGCAGTCGTTTGAGGGTTTTTAGTTTCTAATAGTTTTACTAGTCTCTGTAGGTTTAATGCAGTGTTGTCTAGAATCCTGATTACTAGGCATAGTTTGAGACTCAACTCTGGTTTCATCTGCTCTAGCATAACTAAATTGTTCAACTTTGTACTTAAAGGAACATTTGAGGATTTGTAACTGCACTTTTAACAATGTACCACTTGGAATGAGTCATGGAGAAATTGAAAATGTACGCCTCCGATTTGGAGGCGGGGAGCCTACCATTCCGTGGAAATCACAGTGCATTTTAGGTTTACAGACAGACATCCGCTAATAGAGGGCTTTTCTTTTGTTTTACTCTATCAGCTTGTCAAAGTAAAATGTTACAATGGAACCCACTTTACCCACTTGAAATATGTTCCTACAAAAAAAGCTGGCCATTTAGATAACAGCCTTTTGTGATATCACACTAGCACGGGCTGTCACATGCATTCAGAGGCAGTAATTAGAGATTGTGAATAGTCATCAGTGTGAGTCATCAACATTTTTTTTTCTTACGTAGGGCTTTACAGTGTTTCCAGGTCTAGGTGCTGAAAAATACTGCGCTTCTGCATATGAAATTGAGCATTTAACTTTGCATTATAAAGTTTTTTCAAGCACCAGAAAAGCCCAGAAGTAACCTAAAAAGGACATTTCTCTTTATGTTGTACAGTCCATTTTTGACCACTGGTTGTTACTGCATGCTAATCAAAAAACATTTAATGTACAGCAAGCTAAATCAACCAAATGGTTTAATGTTCGTCTTGCACACCCCTGTTGGGTTGCTTGTTTTTAGAAATGCCAGAGAATGGTCCCGGAAGATCACCCAGAGAATAAAAGCTAACAGCAGTAAGAAGAGAAAAGTTTCCCTGCTGTTTGATCACCTGGAGCCTGAGGAGTTGGCAGAGCACCTCACCTATCTGGAGTTCAAGTCTTTCCGTAGGATAACAGTAAGTCCACAGAAAAGTACTGGTTGACCAAAACTGTCCAGGGCCAATATTCACAAAACATTTACCACTATGTTCAGTTTGCACCATTTTTTGTAAAAATTAAAAACTAACTGCTGATTTTCCAGAACTAGCAACACATGAGTAATGTAAATGTAGGAGCCCTTAACCTTCAGAGTTATTTATTTGGAACTTTTTAACATAATTTTGTTTAAAAATAAATAAATAATATTAATAAATGGGTGGTATCTTATCGTGGTGTGATAAATGCCCCAGATATTTAACCTCAACCTAATCAAATCTTAATCATTAAATATTGTGGATGATACACTGTTGATAAGGCCCACATACTCAAGATTAAATATGCTATAGAGTCATATTATGTTCATTCTAAACTAAACCTCAACCCCATATGATAAAACCACAGAACAGTTTGGTCTATTAGTCTGGTCTTTTTTTAAATCAAAATTCCTATAGCTTAGATATTCTCTATAAATAGAAACAGATGATTTTTTTTGTTTGTGGTGTACTTACACTTTCATTCGATCAGTTTGCAGACTACCAGAATTATGTTGTCAATGGCTGTGTGAAGGAAAACCCAGCAATGGAACGCTCCATAGCGCTGTGCAATGGCATCTCCCAATGGGTTCAGCTGATGGTGCTGAGCAGACCCACAGCACAGCTGCGGGCAGAGGTCTTCACCAAGTTCATTAATGTAGCTCAGGTAAGAGGCCTGGGTGCTATTTATATCCCCATATTCATCTTTAAAATTCTGTTCATGTTAAGAAATATTTAAATTATTATTTGCCTATTACTTTTGTTGTATCATGATGACGCGTCTCCAATTGTTTAGCTCTCCAGAATACTGGAAGACCTTCCAGGCTAGCGTAACTTCACAATCATTCTCTTGCTGAGTCATGCTGATTGAGAACACCACCAGCACCACATGCTTTTATATTCAAGTTACTAACCTTGATTTGTTCAGGAGCATGCGTTGCAGTCAGACCCAATACAGTAACCATCCCTGAAATACAGCTGTGCTCTTAATGTCTCTCATCTTGTATGTTTTCCATTCTCTTTTTACAGAAACTCCATGAAGTCCAGAACTTTAACACACTAATGGCAGTGGTTGGGGGTTTATGCCACAGCTCAATCTCTAGACTCAAGGAAACCAGTTCACATGTACCAAATGAGGTTAACAAGGTAACATTAAACACATTTTCAACTTTAGTAATCCATCTTTTATGTGTAAAATGTATTCAGGTAGCCCTCCGAGCATGTATGGAAGGTGTTGTAATCCTGGTCCACTGGTACAGTGGAACTCACTTGCTCTTTGTCCATTCTAATCCAGGCCTTCAGTTATTGGAGTCTGTTTGTTTCAGTAAATGAAGTACTGGAAGAGACACACTTTACTTGTGTATGACAGATTGACCTGCAGAAGCAACTGTTCCTATATGTTACTCACAAAATACAAAGAACATATTAAATATGTAACCTCCTGACGTTTGGATGGTTCTGACTAAGGAAGAATTCATATTTTTAATAAAATATCATACAATGAATACATGCCCTTTTATGGAATTGAAATGCTGTCTGTTTTCTAAAGGAGCATTCATCAGAAGAGAATTCAAAAGAGTGAGCAGGACACTTGAGAATACCTAGATAGTTGGGGAGCAGATTCTTCAGTTTCTCTCATTTTAAATTGTGTATGTGAACTGAATATGCACTGTACTGGCTGAAAAATTGAGTCATATTGAAATGTTTTAAAAATATATATTTTTGAATGTAGAAAACTGTTTTTTGTTGTGCTTGGTCTCCCACAGGTACTGAATGAGATGACGGAGCTGCTCTCCTCCTGTAGAAACTATGACAACTACAGGCGTGTGTACAGTGAGTGCACAGGCTTTAAGATCCCCATCCTGGGGGTTCACCTGAAGGACCTCATCTCAGTGCATGAGGCGATGCCAGATTATGTGGAAGACAAGAAGATTAATGTACAGAAACTTCAGACACTTTATAACCATATCCATGAACTGATAGTGCTGCAGCAGCTGGCCCCTCGCCTGGATGCTAACAAGGACCTTGTCCATTTGCTAACGGTGAGTGGAAAATTACCAATACAGAAGCTTTGTGGCTTGTTGCCTTTTGTCAAGGATGCTGTGTTTCCATTGAAAGAAACTCAATAGTACAGCATATGGTGGTGGCCCTGTATCACCGGGTACATGAATCTCCATGAGATTCTAATCTGGTGGCCTGTTTATTTTATTTATTTTTCTTGATTGGGCATATTCATCACATTCCAGGTCATTTTGCAAGGAATAAAATGTGACTATTGGTTGTTGAGGAAAAAAAACAAACAAACACTATTACCTAACTCAGACACATAAAAAAGCCCATATTGCACAAATATGGTACTGTATGTTGTCTGTGTCTAAAAGCAGGCATCAGAACAGAGCACGTAACCCACAATTGTTGCAGTCAACTGCAACTCCACAGAGTAAAATGGCTAAACATTGCAGCTGTGGTGCATGCTTTTATAGGTAACTATTAATAAATGATAAGAACTGGTGAACTAAATCCCTTGAAAACCACTAGTATCTTGGCTTTAACAGAAAAACAGACCACAGTCAATGTTACGCGCTAATACGGTATGCCACTTGCTTACCTTAAACCTGAGCACTGCTGTGCACAGATTTCACATTGCGTTACTCAGCTCCTTGTTTAATGTGTTAAGTTTACCAAATTCAAACATGCATGTGTGATTTCACTTTCTTTTTACCTGTAGCTGTCACTGGACCTTTACTACAGTGAAGATGAGATTTACGAGCTGTCCTACGGGCGTGAGCCCAGAAACAGCAAAGCACCGGTGAGAATTCATCTCAGCCTCTGTTCTCAGAGCCACAAACACACACATATATTGATGGGCAATCTAGTGGTTTAAGACTCTTTAAATCTTTACATACATTAAAAAAAAAATCCAGTTCAGTAGTTCATTCATTTTTTCATTGTATTCAAAAGGTTACTTCAGTATATTTTACCTGTATATATTGTCTATGTTAAAATAGTCTCTCTCTTTCATTTTGCTGAGTGGAAGACATTTCACACCTGTGCTCTGGGGGAGCGGGGTTCATTGGTTCATTACTGCTTAGAAACACCACCACGAAACAGCTGAACTCAAGGTTACCAAAACCATCACTTTGCTGTTTCAACATGTCAGATTAAACCAATTAAATTGGCCATATATCTCACAAGCAGGAAATAGGCCCAGCAACACAGATGAGGGAAACTGAATACCAGGTTAAATGTTTACATGCAGGTGTACAATAAAAAAATAAAAAAAGATAACAATACTGTACTTTAATTTAATTTGATTTGGGATTGTAAAAATAAGAATTCTACAGATGTGTTTTTATTTTTAGTTACCCAGACATTCTTTTGATTCTATCGTATGCTTTGGTCAAACTATACCGTTTATCAGTCTTTAGAGCTTGAATTTTAGCTCAAGAGTACCGAGGTGGGGAACTTTAAGGTTTAAGTTTTTATCAGTAATCTTATCAGTCCTCCACAGGATACATGTGAGTGTTTAAGCATTCACTCTAGTGAATGATCTAGCTGATCTGTTTTATAATGTTCTAGTAAACACAGGTTTACAAGTAAGAGGCATGGTACTCAATTGACATTGAATGTGCTTTAATGGATATTTAAAAGACAAAAAGGTAAGTTTTAACAGAACTTGTTTTTGCTTAGCTAAATAATAAACGACACAGCAAACCACTTAAACTGTACAGAACTGCTGTTGATTGAATTGCTAGGAAAAAGTGGTTTCGGATCAATTTAAGCAGTCTACGTGAGCAATCTTAGAATGAGTAACACTTTAAATGACTTGCACATTAGCAGCAGAAAGCATGTCTAAAAATAAACTTTCCAACAAACAGTACATACAAATATATACACAAACTTTAACAAATTTATCTTAAGTGTTTAAAATACAGATTGCATCTTTTAGGGCGTACTTGAGTACTGCATGGCTGCTGGTTGCAGATTTTAGCAATATATTTTAATTATTCTGTTAAAGAGAATAATTTAAGTGTATATTTTCTTTTCAAGATCTTCAAGTATATGTAGAATATCTAATCCACCAAGTTTGACATTGAGCTGTTTAAATATCAAACTTGAATATTCGAGCCATTTACTGCAAGTTAATCCATTCTAAATACTTCTTCCAAGTAATCGATTTCTGGTGTAGAGAAACAACAGTGTAAAGATTATTGTCTGTGTGATTTTTGCATTCCTAAAACTGTGTACACCAATATATAGATATAATCCAAAAAGAATAAGGTGTGTGTACATTTATAGCTTTTATCAACATATTATCTTACTAATATACTTCCCATTGAAAACAACTTTGTGAAACCATTCATCTACTCTATCACTGAGCTGGATGTGTTTAATTATTATTTTTTCTTATTTTTTTCTTAATTGCTTGGCTAATCCAGAATAATAATAATAATAATAAAAAAAACTTTCTTACTATTTTAAAACTGTGACAAGAAGTTTATTGTTTGCATTTAAGGCTTGCTCTCTTAAAAGGCTATCTGGTGCCTAAACAAGCCCTTTTTTCATTAATGACCAGACTTACTGAGCAAATGACATTTTTTACATGTTTTCTACAGCCAGGGACTCCAGCCAGGCCCCCAGTAGTGTCAGACTGGGCACCTGGGGTGGCCCCCAAACCGGATCCCAAGACCATCAGTAAACATGTCCAGAGGATGGTGGATGTATGTTTTTCACCATTTTAGTTTTTCACTTTCTTTATACTTTACAATATATTGTGTTTCCATTAAATAGCACCTGCTTTCTGTTGTGCGTCCCTTTTCAAAAAACAAAATGATAAAATATATATATATATATATATTTAACATATATATTTAACATCTACAGGCAGCAGTGTGGAGTAGTGGTTAGGGCTCTAGACTCTTGACTGGAGGGTTGTGGGTTCAATTCCCAGTGGGGGACATTGCTGTTGTACCCTTGAGCAAGGTACTTTACCTAGATTGCTCCAGTAAAAACCCAACTGTATAAAAGGGTAATTGTATGTGAAATAATGTATAATGTGATATCTTGTAATAATTGTAAGTCGCCCTGGATAAGGGCGTCTGCTAAGAAATAAATAATAATAATAATAATAATAGGAAATTACATAATTTAACAAGGAAATACATAGTTTTAGGTTTTTTCAATACTGTACACCTTAGTATGAAATGTATTACTATTCCTCAGAACCATTTTATAATAATGCTACAGGCATATAAATAAGGTACAGTGCTCCCTCTCCCATAACGCTGTGGTCAGGAGCCATAGTTATACTGAAAAGAAATTAAGAAAAGAAACCTATTTTGAAGCCATGCAATATTTTGGGTGCAAGATGCCAGTCGAAATCCATAATGGGGCAAATAGGCGCTCTGACCGTACCACCTGAGAACTGGTTCTGCAGTATAAAGGGCCTCTTTATAATGAGGGAATTGGGTCTTTTTAAAGCTCTCTCTTTTTATTATTTTGCAGTCAGTGTTTAAAAATTATGACCATGACCAGAATGGCTACATTTCTCAAGAGGACTTTGAGAAGATTGCTGCTAGCTTCCCATTTTCCTTCTGTGTAATGGACAAAGAAAAGTAAGGAATACCAAAAACAGACATTTATTTCCATAATACTGCCTAGCACATTGAACCAAAATCTATGCAATGTGTTAATGCTCAGTAAAGTTAATGAAAAAAAAAACAAAAAACATGAAATATCATGGCAACATGGTATTTAACTGTCTCCTATTTTCAAATGTAACATTTTCAGAGGAAGTGGAATTTTCAAGTACATTTTGCCCGTTTCACCCCTGCAAGGTGAAACCAAATAAATCTCTTCCTTGTTCTCTTCATAGGAATTTCCATAAAGAAAGTTTCATTGAGCTTTTTTGCTAATTTAGAATCCCTTAAATATCTAAGGTTTGCATACATTTTTTTATAGCTTAAAATCAGCGATTATTTTGTTTAATTTTTTATGTATCCAAGCCTGTTAATTTAGATGCAGTAAATATCAGCTTTAGTTCCCATAGACTTTTATGGCACAGCATACAAGTTACTGGTTGGATAGGTAAAATTAAAAATTGAATAATTATTTGTTGGTTACGTACTGGTGTGAAATATTTCCCATGGATCCCATTTCTTATCAACATTGTTGTCAGGACAAGTTTAATTACAAACAGGCTAGTTAAGTTAAAGCTAGTTCATAATCTGGCCCATGAAAGCCAAAATGTTTTTGGTATCTGAACTTTACCTTCAGTCAACTAACGTCTTGCACATTCTGAAGCCATTGATCGACACACTATGAACCAGCCCTTAGCCTGACTAAGACAGCATCATTACATACACAATAAAGAGGTTTTTTGATGCATACTTCTGTTTGTAATTTGTGTTCTGACATACCTGTACATATTGCATGTCAAAGCATCTTGTCATCTGAAGTATTTCTCACCTCGTTCTCCTGTTGTGCAGGGAAGGACTGATCAGTAGGGAGGAAATCACTGCCTACTTCATGAGGGCCAGTGTGATCTGTTCCAAACTGGGCTTGGGGTTTATCCACAACTTCCAGGAGACCACCTACATGAAACCCACTTTCTGTGACAACTGTGCTGGATTTGTAAGTGCATAATCCGTCGGACAGACATTCTTTGATTGCTTCAGTAAAAGCTTGTGTTACCTATCTGCCACCTCACTAGACATTGAATGACCATGTGCATCTCTAAATCTGTTCTTAAAACCTTCCATGTATTAAAAAAACAAACCTGTTTATCTTTTCTTGATTATTAAACCCATTTTAAATTTACAGTGCAGATGCAGCTAAACAAAATTATCTACTGCTTGCTTACATTAACATCCATTACATGGCTATGCCATGTGACCCAATCTTCTAAAAACAATTAAACATCACAATTGTAAACAAGTTAAAAGGAAGCACAATTAATTTCAGTACCATATAAAGCGTGTGGCACAAAATGAACCTTAAAATATTGTACAGGTTTATCAAACATTTTTGTCTTTTGTTATAACTGTCTTCCGGTCTCTCTTCTCTTCTAGCTCTGGGGTGTTATCAAGCAAGGATACAGATGCAGAGGTAACTTTTATTTTATGTATTTATTACTTGATATGGATTTTTTTTTTAAATGTAAAAAAATAACACTCAACCTTTATTGTTTTACATGTTGATCCTTTTCATAACCTGGCTGAAAATGAGCTAGGTCCTGTTGTCTGAAGTGCATTAGATTTGTGCATCTCTGTGTCTGTCTTAACTTTCTCAGTAATGCCCCATGTTTATTGGAAAATAAATAAAATACAAATAAACAATTAAGGTGATTCAAAGATGAATTTTACCTGGCAAAATTCTTAAATGGCTTATAAACCTAGCTGTTGTGTACCTTTATCCTGAATGTTACAAAGGTAAGCACGGTGGAAGATTCACAGCCTGTGGTTTTTGTAGTAGAGACTGCAAGCTGAGCTCTGCAACGCGCATGAAAGAGGTTTTCAAAGTGCAAATCAGTTTGAGAGCTTGCGTTTCAGACAGCACGATGAAACCACAGTGACGCGTCCTTATCTTTTTTTGATAACCTGTTTACAGACTGTGGAATGAACTGCCACAAGCAATGCAAAGACCTGGTGGCGTTTGAATGCAAAAAGAATGCAAAGAACACAGCAGCAGACAACAGCCCCACGTCAAGCTCCACTCCAACGGCACTCTGTACTCCAGGGGTCAGAGGTTACGGGCATGGTATGTGTAACTTTACAGGTGAACAAAGATATTCCCCTGCCTTACCAAGAAAGGAACATGCACAAAGTAAACTTTGTTTAATTTAGAACAAGCCAATGGCTTACGGTAGGATTTCAGATACAGAATTTGACAAAGAAAATATGTTGGACAGTTCAAACAAGCAAATTCAAGAAATGATTTGCCTTAAGTATTTATTTATTTATTTTATTTTTTTATTCAGTTGTAAACACCTATCAGAAAAAAACAGAACTTTGCCTCTGAGTTACTGTAACTGATCATTCATAATTGAGAGGCTCACTCGGTTATTTCCCAGTGTAGGAGTGCATTAAAGGTCACAGAATCGCTGGTGTTAAAAGCCCAGAGAAATATTTTAATAGATCTTCATTGAAACTAGCAAACTGTTTCAGTTACTGAAAAATACACATTCTATAACAGATTATACTACCATATACAGTCTATGCTCGGTTATAAATCACTGTTAAGGATCTGTCAAATTTCCAGTATATCTTCTCAGGTGTAGAGATACCAATGCATAGAACATTTGACATAATTCTAGTGTATATAAAATGTATGTTTAAACATAGTTCCTTACTACAAGTCACAGAAACAGAGATTATACTAAGTTAATTTGTGGTGTCTAGGGTGTCTCTTACAGTCCTCTCCCTCAAACTGAGTTGACTAATGATAACAAGAGACTCTACACACAATGTATTGTGTGCCATTTATTAATTGAAAAGGTATGGATGACCAACACATTCTTACCTTTTCACTTTTCCACCTTTCACCAAAAAGAAGAAAATAGACTTAAAACCTGTAATATAATAATCTGTCATATTATAGATATGTTGGGTTTTCTCCTGAATTTCATGGGAAATCATGGGATATACATGCTTTGGTTTGCCTTAAAATACAATTGGTAAAAACTGTCTAATCTCAATGGTTCTATTATTGCAGGTTCTGAGGATGGACAGTTCACATACCTTAATGGTGAAGGAGTCGAGCATTCAGACAAAAGCAAGGAATGGGAGCCAACTCTTGCAAGTGTATCAGAACAGTCACACTCAGGAGAACCAAAAGCATGGGCAGTGAACAAAAGCACCCAGACTGAATGGCCCCAGTCCCCAGAATCTGTGTTTTTACTGCCTGCTCCACTCTCCCCCTGCCCGTCACCTCTTACTCCCTGCCCAAGCCCTGTGCCAGTCCGCAAACGAGCCTACGCAAAGTGGGAGAACAGAGCCTCGACTGTGAAGCCAACCTACGAGCAGCTGGAAATGGTAATTTTGTTCTCTTATTGTAAATGCAATCTTAAACTGACCTTTTGTATCATGTATGTTACAGCGTTAACAGGATTTAATTTCTTAAGTGTTTCATACCCTACTACTGTGTTCTTTATCATTCTCTATTGTTGATTTTGCTTAGACCATAATTATTACTACGAACAATCTGTCTACAGCTATGGCCAAAAGTTTAGCATCACCTATAATTTTAGGATTGAGACAATTAAATATATGTGAACATAATTTAGATATTTTATTTAACATCATGTGATCAAAGAAACTACAAAATTATATTGCAAAAGTATACCGGAAGCCATAATAGCAGAACAGTATTTCATGTTAGATTTCGAAATGTCACATTTTTTCAAATTGTCAGTTTTTCGTGAAGTATAGGCAAAACTACAATGCCAGATGTAATTCAATATGTTAACGTAACATTATTCAGCAGGTTTCATTCGACTTTATTTAGCAAAATTAGTTCATTCTGTAGGATGATGCAAAACTTTTGGCCATAGCTGTAGGTTGTAGCAACTACTCTAAGACACAGCTTCAGCACTTTTCCTCTCATTATACACATTTCACTGTATTTGCTTCTACCAAAGACAATCGATTTAAACAACTAAATGGCACACTTGAAAAGAGCCATATTGTGGATCTCAGAGCCACCTGCCAGACAGCCCTGTCTAAAGTACATCTAGAATAACTGTGGTCAGTTATTTTACTGCATACAGATAAAATAATCAGTAACATGCTAACAGGCAGGAACAACTTCATAGCAACACGCTTAAGAGGAACCGGACATTCATTGACCTTTTATATAAAGCGTGATTATGTATCGGGACAAATTCATATTTGCAATAACGATACGTAAAACAAACATACACATTTACAAAAAAACAGATTCTGTCATGCCTTAAATTGGGTAAAGTATTCTGCATGCGTAAGTTGGTGTCATTTTCTATGTAAAACGGGCCGCAGATAACTCCAAGTTTGTATAAAGTACAAACGGTAGCAGCTGTGCGAAAAAATAGGCTGGAAAGGGTTCATTTTTCTTGATCAAACTTGACCCATAGAATCACAGATAGACCTGTGTACTGAGTATGAAGCCAATATCTCAAAGCATCAGGACTTTATCATCCGGAAACCAAGAAGTCACATAAGGCAGCCATCTTGGGTCACAGGTCAAATTGAAGGGTGCCATTAGATTCTGAGTTTTTACAACACTGAAAATTTGAAGTTGCTAGCTTAAATGGTTTAGCTGTGATTAGTGTGGCGGCAGAGGGTTGAAAAACTAAGACTAGCTCCCATCTAATAAAATCCTTCTATAACTACGTCTTCCTCTGTCTCTAAAGCCTTGTTAATTGGTGAGCTGGAGGAAGTGAAAAAATAAATACACTAATGTTTATCTTTTTAACAATTAATTAGGAAAAATGCACTCTTCAGAAGTCCAATGAGACCCTGCGGCGGAAGTTAAAGGCATCAGAACGAGATGTTGAGGTGCTGCAAACCCTCCTCAAAAGACACACCCTCCACCCCCTGGAACCAGAAGATTCCTCATAATGCAGAGAACTTTCAGTAAGAGCCCGACAAGCTGCTGCCGTCTCCGTGACGCTGGTGTGCTTGCTCAGGCACGGACAGAACTTTTTGAAAGGTCAACCAACTAAATGGACATTCCAAATGCTGTTTGTAGGCCTCGCTGCTTTAACAAGCCAGTTGTGTTTACTTGCTTCTGTATATTCACAAATGTCACAATCATCACAGATACAACAAGCTGTTTTTTTTTGTTTTTTTTTTACATTAATAATGTCATGTTTGGTATCAGGTAAATTATTCATGATCTGTAATTTACTTGTGATTTCTCAGTCAGTAACTGAATGTCTGATACAGAAAAATACTATTGTTGGTATCAGAAGTATAATTATTTAGGTCAAGGATGTTGTTTTTATTAATATGAATTTCCCTGATATCCTGAAAATACCAAATGTATTAGAGCTATAGTTCTATTAAAAACATGCCTACAAGAACAGATACAGCACAGTTATTTGATACCAAATATATAGAGTACAACAGGCTTTGTACTTACAACTGTAGCACAAATTACTAAGTACTTTTCAAAGAATTAAATATTTGTAGCAAGTCAAATTTCAGGGTAAACTTGACCTAATAGCAGTTTGACTTTATGTTTCAGTATTTTGATGAATAATGGTTTCAAATGAAATCCCTACATGCCTCAATTTTGTAGTTTTGTGAAAACTTCAAACATATCAAACTGTTTTAATCTTCATTTATTAATATCTGTATAAAATGTAAAATATTCTAAATAACCCTACCAAGGACATTGTACTCCTATAGATGTGTATTTGTAAAAAGTGAAGTTAATGTAACATTTTTGCCTGGATCCTTCAGGATCCTATTAATTTAATTGGAACCAAAACTGACTTATTACCAGTATTTGTTGTGATTTAGAAAAATATGTAAATATGTAAATATATAAATATATTGTACAGTTGTTTTAATGTATTGTATTACTGACCTCTGTTTATATACTGTGCCTGTAACGTTGTGGAATACAGTGTTTTTACTGTGTTAAATATTCAACAATTAAACTATTTAAAAACACCTATTGGTATAGCTTAGTGGTCCTAAATTTTTTGGCCAATAGGTTCAGGGGTGTATTTTTCAAGCTAATGGACATGATAACACATATTTAACAAATGGCACAAAAACAGAGATTGCCAACACAGAGTTACAGATTGTAATGTAATATTTCTCCTACTACATCACTATTGCAGAATTCCAGATTAGGTCAACTGTTGTCTGCTGGTTTAGCTGCATCCTCAGTTTGCTGTCTACAGTAAAGCAAAGAAAGAAATGTCTTCCTTTGCATTTTAATACAAATAGAAGCTAAGCTGTGGCTATGTTTTTAAAATACACAGTTTCTACTTACAAAGATTTAATCTGACAATCGTTGCCACTGAAAGTGTCCATTTGTCTATTATTACAGAACAGCAAAGTACTGCAATAGAAAAAGGTGCAAAACAGCTAGTCATCTTCTGGACAATTTCTTCACAGCCTATAGTGTAGGTGCTTTAAACATCCTTTGTGACTTATTCTTGATTTCCTGCCAGTACTACATGGGCTGGAAATAACCATAAACAGGAAGTTCAATTGAGGTTTTGATCTCCTATATTTGCTGAAAATGCAAACAAAATAGATGCAAAGAATATTTCACAGTAGTATTCAGAAAAGACAATCATGTGATATAAGCTTAATGACACACACAGGTCCATTTTGTATTTTTCAAACAGGAAATCAACTCCATAAAGTAAAGCTATGAGCAAACCTAGCATTAATTTATCATTTCCTACTAATTTGTTTTGCAGTACGTTTTTGAACAAATGTGATGCAAAGCTGTGCAGTTCAGCTTAACCCTAATTTAAAATGCAAGTTCTGATACACTTTTCAAATGAACACAAATAACAGAAAGCACAACCAATTTTATCGTTGCAAACTGTAAAGAGCATAACGTTATTTCATACAAGGTTGGCTGATATAATATTATAAGATATTTGTTATAAAAAACACATATACTAAAGGTTTGCTTAGGATTTTCAACTGAGGAGTTCCATACTGTGCTATTCATTTATTTAATGGCTGATGTTTTTTACCGTTTACCGGTGGAAAATGAGGAATAACAGAAGGTGGTTCATAAAGTCCTTTATTAGACCCTCATAACAGAAAGTGCCACACCCACCAAACACCGTTTTGTCAGACAACATGGTGGGGAACGCACAAGAATCACAATCCCTCGGGAAGACGTTCATGTCAAGAGAGTCACATGGCGACCTTTCGTAAACGCAACCCAATTGATAAATGACCGTCAAAATGTACCACAAGTTAGAACTGGAATCAACAGAGGGTAGGACGGACCTCCAGGTCTCCCAGAATGGCCCCTCACTGCTGTTAGGTACCGAGATGAGATCCTGCATACGACTGTGAGAGCTTATTTTAGTGCAGTCGGCTCAAACTTAATTTTGGTTGATGACAATACTGTCCACAACAAGAAAGAAATATCCATGCTTACCTTGAACAGATTGATACAGTGATTACTACTGTTATGACAGATCACTGTCATTTGCATGCGACAACTTGTCGCAATAAACAATAGTGTTCAGATTTGTTCTTTTTTGGTTTCTACTAAAGTTACCATATATTAATGCATGTATGTCTATAGAACATTGTACTGTATATACTATATGACACAAGTTAATATGATGCCTATCTCAAAACTTCCCACTCACCTCTCGCTTGACACTAACAGATAATACAATTCCATGTGGTGCCATGTGGTATTTCTGGTTTTCCAGCTGGTGCCCTGCACTGTAGCTTGGGTAAATCTTGCATGTCATACCATGCTTAAATAGCCAGTATATTAAATGAGGAGACAACACGGTCATACCAGATGGTTTCAAACAATTAAAACTGCACTCAGGTTTGGCACTTTAGGCAACGGAAAAAAAAAATGAGCACTAGTTTCTCTGTGGCCCATACAAAGTCACAGGCTTTTACAGTACATTAGCAGAACAAAGATATCATTTTAGGCAAAAATACTGTTTTTAAATAAGGGAGCTCTGTATGCTAGTCTCTCATGTGAATGCCCCTAGGTTAGCAAATTACTTAGGACTGAAAAGCATAACAAGAGAGTGACTGAACAGAGCATTGTCTAGCTATTAAACAGGGATGGATGAAGGTTTTCATGCAATTACATAAAAACCTATATTGTATGCCCCCTGCTGGTCACGGGCTAGAATTGGACACTCAAATATATAATTTAAATCAGTTTGGATTAAATGGAATTTACACCAGTGTTGCAAATGCCTTACTTGCATCAGCTATTTAACATAGATTGTAGGCTTCACGGTTAAAAGGCCACAGTCTTTACACCAAAATGTAAGCTGCATCATTATATATATATATATATATATATATATATATATATATATATATATATATATATATACCACGGACTAGCAAAATACGTTTATATTATCTTCTGTAACATCTCTCACATTGGTTTCATCTGTCTCAAACAATCAGATTAAACACAGTGGTATCCCCTTGATTAAAATAGTCCAGAATCACTTTAAAATACAAACTGTTTAATTTAAGAAACAATAAACTCCAAACTAATTTTCCTTTTAGAATCCAACTCAAAGTGTGCCACCTTTTGACACAATTATGGAGAAACAAAATACCTGGCCAAAACATCTGCAAACTGCATTTCTTTATAAATAAACCGTAAAATGTTCTTACCTACAGCTATTCTCCCCACAGTACATGGTGCAAATCTTTATTACAGGTGTGAAGTGAATAATTCACTTCTCCCTATGAACTGTTGCAGCAAAAGACAGGCACCACTCACTGTGTTTCGGGTCTGTCCAAGCGTCCAATGAAATACCTGCACAATTTCTATACCCAGTGACGACTATACCCTTGCCTTCCTCCTCTATACCCCTCACCTTGGCCCCCTCTCCCTCTAAACCCCCCACCACCTCCTTTTCCCCCTCCCCTGCCACCCCACCCTCCTCTGCCTCCCCCATCTTGCCTCTTCTGCCAGGGGGGCATTTCTGGAGGAGGGGCATCAATCTCAGATGGTCGCCCTCCTCGATCGGGGACTTTGCCCATAAGAATCTGCAGAAGAAAAAAATTGCATATAAATATATTACAATCAACAGTAAATAATAAAGCCTCAAAGGGGAAACAGAACTCCAAACACAAGAATGACTTGAATGACTTCAAAAGATCACACATCCAGGCAATCGTGTAAAATCGTATGAACATATGTTATACTATCCTATAATGAATATGGATGCTTAAATCCAGGCTGTAACATACACGGTCTATCCAATTGGATTTGGCAACACCCTCGATTAGAGGTTTATCATGTGATGAGACATGTGATCCCCTGCAGGAATATAACACAGCTGTAGTTAACTTAGGCATTGCTGCTGATCAAGTCCACCCAACAATACTGTACTTGTTCCCTGAAATGAATGGTTACTTTCAAGATGATAATTCACCCATCCACTAGGCCAGTATTGTGTGAATTGTTTTAATAGCACGTCTTCAAGCATTTTTCATGTCTCCCTCCCCCTCCCCCTCAAAACACTTTCAAGCACCTTGTGTCGTCTATGCCATGTCACATAAAGGCTGTGATCAGGCAAACTTTGTCCAAACATGATATTAGGTACAGGTCTTAATAAAGTGGCCAGAAAGTGTATTTCCCTCTTCCTAGGTTTCATTACTATCTCAAAGTGTTCATCGGAATCGTGAAAGGATTAAAGTGCTGAAAGTGGATACCTTGTTAATAGGACATGCTGTCCTTTCTCGAGTAGATCCACTACTTGTCTTTATGATATTGGAAAGGTCTTCTCGTGCTGCCAGCAGATGTGCAACACTGATGATGGACTTGATGGACAGTGCATGTCTTTTGGGCTGATATGCTTTCGCCGTGTTGTCGGTGTGTGCCTGTAATGTTAACAAAACAAGCCTAACCTTTCTAAAGTACTGGTTTATACATAGCTAAAACCAAGCAACAGCCTATCCATAAAGCAGTTAGAAAACAACATGTATCACCGTGTAACAATTTTTTATTTTTTTTTGGTTCCTGGGTAGTAAGTGTTATTTCCTAATTGCTTATGCCTCAAAAGTATAGAAAATGGCTATTATTCCCCACAAACTTTGCTTTTGTGACCAGGACAGTGATATTTTGAAATTTACCTATTTTCCAGAACATTCCAGATAGATTCAGTGCTGGAGTAACTTCTAGAACTTTCTAGAACTTTCCAGTAATATAAATAGTAGTATAAATACAGGGGCCTTAAGCCCACCAGTTCAGTTTAGTTCCAGCTGCCTAAGTGGATACATATCTGCATTTTTCTGAGATGGCATCAAGAGGCTGCAAGCATCCGGCAGACGCATTTTGCTATATCTGCAGCCAATTTATCAAGACAAGAGCAAAAACGTACTCCGTGGAAGCATCTGCTAAGATGTGTGAGGCCTACAAGGCATATTTCGGCATGCCTGTCGGGGATCAAGACAAACCCTGGGCACCTCATTTCACCTGCGAGCACTGCTAAAAAACTCTGGAAGGTAAGATGGACAATTGTTGCTCGGAATTTTATGTTATAAAATTTGTTAAAATTTTTAAAATTGTAAAAGTTTTTAATTTTAAAATGTTTTACAATTTTCAATGTTATTGAAAAAATATATCACATATGAAAAAAGTTGCGAGAATCTCTTACACATTAGTCATGGGTGAAATAAATGTATTTTTGTAGGATGGTACAGAGGGGAAAAGAGAGCCATGAAGTTCGCTATCCCAAGAATTTGGCGGGAACCCACTGACCACTCAAGCAACTGCTACTTCTGCATGGTGGACCCTTCTAAGCGGACCGAGTTCTCTGTGGGGAGGAACAACGTCAAGTGGGAGCCACTGGTGGACCCCCGGAAGGTGCTGATGCCACCACTGCACATCAAATTGGGCCTTATGAAACAATTTGTCAGAGCTCTAGATAAGGAGTCGGCAGCCTTCAAGTACCTTCAAGACTTCTTCCCTAAGCTGTCTGAGGCAAAGGTCAAAGCCGGTGTCTTCGTCAGACCACAGATAAAGAAGATCCTGGAGTGCAATGAATTCCCCAAGAAGCTCACTAGTAAGGAGAAAGCGGCTTGGAACAGCTTTGTCGCAGTGGTTCGGGGCTTCCTGGGCAATCACAAGGCCGAAAACTATGTGGAGCTGGTTGAGACTCTGGTGAAGAACTACGGCACAATGGGCTGTAGGATGTCCCTCAAAGTCCATATCTTTGATGCTCATCTTGATCAATTCAAGGAGAACATGGGCGCGTACTCTGAGGAGCAAGGCGCGCGCTTCCACCAGGATATACTGGACTTTGAACGCCGCTACCAAGGACAGTATAACGAGAACATGATGGGAGACTACATTTGGGGGCCGATTCGTGAAAGTGATTTACAGTATAATTGTAAATCTCGAAAAACTACTCACTTCTAAATCTTTTGTAGTCATTTTTGTATTACTTTAGTATAAATACATGTTAATTTGGATTCATATGTTGTTTTTTTCTGACTTTATGTGAACGAAAAGACACAAATTCGCCCGTTTTCTCATTGGAAATAGGTAAATTTCAAAATATCACTGTCCTGGTCACAAAAGCAAAGTTTGTGGGGAATAATAGCCATTTTCTATACTTTTGAGGCATAAGCAATTAGGAAATAACACTTACTACCCAGGAACAAAATCCTCAGGATTGTATCTTCTGAAAACAGAAATGCAACTCAATCTATTATAAGCATGTACAGCAATCCACTAAGTTTCACTTTATGTCACTTTAAGGCGGGTTAACACAGATTAATTTAGTGCATAGCTTCTCGTTATTATGTACTGTTCCAACGTTAAATACAGACGTGCTCAAATTTGTTGGTACCCCTCCACAAAAAACGAAGAATGCACAATTTTCTATGAAATAACTTGAAACTGACAAAAGTAATTGGCATCCACCATTGTTTATTCCATATTTAATAGAAATCAGACTTTGCTTTTGATTTTTTATTCAACATAATATTGTAAATAAGAAAACAAATGAAAATGGCATGGACAAAAATGATTGGACCGCTAACCTAATATTTTGTTGCACAACCTTTAGAGGCAATCACTGCAATCAAACGTTTTCTGTAGCTTTCAATGAGACTTCTGCACCTGTTAACAGGTAGTTTGGCTCACTCTTCCTGAGCAAACTGCTCCAGCTGTCTCAGGTTTGATGGGTGCCTTCTCCAGACTGCAAGTTTCAGCTCTTTCCATAGATGTTCAATAGAATTCAGATCAGGACTCATAGAAGGCCACTTCAGAATAGTCCAATGTTTTGTTCTTATCCATTCTTGGGTGCTTTTAGCTGTGTGTTTTGGGTCATTATCCTGTTGGGGGACCCATGACCTGCGACTGCGACTGAGACAGAGATTTCTGACACTGGGCAGTACGTTTCGCTCCAGAATACCTTGATAGTCTTGAGATTTCATTGTGCCCTGCACAGATTCAAGGCACCCTGTGCCAGGCGCAGCAAAGCAGCCCCAAAACATAACCGAGCCTCCTCCATGTTTCACTGTAGGTATGGTGTTCTTTTCTTTGAAAGCTTCATTTTTTCGTCTGTGAACATAGAGCTGATGTGACTTGCCAAAAAGCTCCAGTTTTGACTCATCTGTCCAAAGGACATTCTCCCAGAAGGATTGTGGCTTGTCAATATGCATTTTAGCAAATTCCAGTCTGGCTTTTTTTATGTTTTTCTTTCAAAAGTGGAGTCCTCCTGGGTCTTCTTCCATGGAGCCCACTTTCGCTCAAAAAGCGACGGATGGTGCGATCAGAAACTGACATGCCTTCACCTTGGAGTTCAGCTTGTATCTCTTTGGCAGTTATCCTTGGTTCTTTTTCTATCATTCGCACTATCCTTCTGTTCAATCTGGGGTCGATTTTCCTCTTGCGGCCGCGCCCAGGGAGGTTGGCTACAGTTCCATGGACCTTAAACTTCTTAATAATATTTGCAACTGTTGTCACAGGAACATCAAGCTGCTTGGAGATGGTCTTGTAGCCTTTACCTTTACCATGCTTGTCTGTTATTTTCTTTCTGATCTCCTCAGACAACTCTCTCCTTTGCTTTCTCTGGTCCATGTTCAGTGTGGTGCACACAATGATACCAAACAGCACAGTGACTACTTTTCTCCATTTAAATAGGCTGAATGACTGATTACAAGATTGGACACATGTGTGATACTAATTAAAGAAACTAATTAGTTTGAAATATCACTATAATCCAATGATTTATTATCTTTTCTAAGGGGTACCAACAAATGTGTCCAGGCCATTTTAACCCTTTGCGGTCCATTGTCGGACTGGGTCCGACATTGCAATTATTCCTCACAGGTCCTTTGTCGGACTGGGTCCGACATCATTATAGCAACGCAATAAACGGGTGTTTAGTCGTTTTTTCTCCGGAAAAAGCAGAGAAAACCATTCAATTGCCGAGTGGTAGCGACAGGAGCCGAGACAAGTCGGAAAAAAAAAAAAAAAAAAAAAAAAAAAGGCGTATTTCATGAATAGTCATACATGGTATCAGGTATCAGATAATAAACAAGCTGGCTAAGTGCGTCAGCGCACTGAGACTATCATGGACATTTGCAGAGCTTTTTTCAGATGTTATAGTAATAAAATAATGACTTGGATCGCATTATTGAGGAGTTTGGTGATAAAACGAGTGATCTGGAGATGATCGATCGGTATGTACGACTATTATTATTATTATTATTTATTTCTTACACAGCTGAACGCTATAGCAAACAAAAGGCTGGGGAGGGGCTGGAGATGCCTAGTGTGTGCTTTGTTGATATGCAGGGCCATTTAAACCCGTTTGACTGTGAAAAAAAATACTTTTAAACAGCGCGTATAAAATTAACTGCGCGTGTGAAAATTAATTAGACCTGGCGTGCCTGACGCGCGATTAATAAATGGACCGCAAAGGGTTAAAATATCTTTGTAGAATAAGCAATAATTCATCTCTTTTCACAGCTTCTTTGCTTTATTCTATGACATACCAAAAGGCATGCAAGTATACATGATAAAATAGCTTTTAATTTCATCACTTTTCAGGAGGAATGAAGCATTATTTCAATGAGCTGCAAGGGTACCAACAAATTTGAGCACGTCTGTATGTAATATAGGTCCACCTAGACTGATGAGAAGTTAGAACAAGGTGATCTTTTTCCGATAAATGTAACATGAAATACTTGTACTAAATGCAAAATACAAGCAAAGAAATGTAAGAAATTCCAAAAATACAAGCAAGATTTTACTAATTCTAAACTATATCAACACTAGTGCTCATAGATGAAAATGAAGGGCAATAGCATAGGCTAAAGGCAGGCCCAGAGCAAGCAGGCCCCATGAGAGCAATCCTTCACATCTCTGCAAGTGTACCTTAGGCATGATCAGAACACCCTCTGCCATTCAGTTCTGGGCCCTGCTGAAGGACAGACTGACATTTGTACCAAACTGTGAGGTGGTTTTGTGATGTCCACTGTTGCAACCAACCAAATGAATTATTTTGTTAATTTGAATCTAAGTGCTCTAGTCCTGGACACCTACTTTGGCTCTCTCAGACCAGCTGAACGATTGCACTGTGACATCCAGCCGTTTTATCAGCATCCGTCTGCGACATTCATACTCTCCAGAAAGCATTGCATTAATCTTCTCCAGTTTCACCTGCAGATTAAAACAAACAAACAAACAAAAAACAGAGTGCAAAGCTGACCACCACCAGTCAGACTCCTCAGAAGCAGTTTTTAAAATACCAATATGCAATAGAAAAGTGTGAACTCATTAAAGGGCAATTTACATTAACAACTTTGCCACCCTGAAATCAAACTCTTTTACAGTAATGTCTGATAGATTTCTGTTTTAATGAGGCTGTTTTGAATTTCTGTCTGCCAGGAACTCAAACTTACATGACTGTATGTATTGTCAGGCTGAAATTCTCCATTACAAAAACACTTTCATGTAAAATATGAAACAATGTCTTACCCACTGATCCAAGGTTAGCGTCTGCTTGAATATTGGCTTTCCCACACAGTTGTTTGGGGCTTTTGCAAGGATATCCTTTATCTAAAGTAAAAATAAATGATTTTAAGAAACAGCTAGCAGAAAAGTATCTCCACCAATTTCAACAACGAGGCCAGTTAAATATGATTAATTCAACACTACCAATCAACAACAATCAAAAAGTAGCTTCTCTGACAATGTGATTAAAACAACTTGTATTTTAGATGTGATGTGTTGTTGTGTAATTAACACATTTTAACAGGTTTAATTAAATTAAATGTTATTTAAAACTGGCAGACAAAAAAGTTAAAGGGAATTACTGATATCATTTGAGTATATTTGTACAACCATACTGAGAAATGCAGTGAATTGTTTTATTTTATAGCCCCCAAAAGATGTAGATGTAAAGTGTCTAAAAATGAAGTAGTATGTCTTTACGTTGGGTACCTTTCCAGAACTGTTCTGTAGTTTCTACACTGAGCTTTGGTGACTGCTGCATAAGTCAGTTTTGCTAGCACTTACGAAATATTATAAAAAAAAAAGAGATATGGTATTGAATTTTTAAAAACATTTCCAAGACTACAGCAACTCTAAAAATAGTGTCCATAGCCTACTATACCTTTGTCTCTATATTTGGAAATAACTGAGAAGATGTCATGCTACTGGGTTCAGGCAGCTTCAGGGTTTTACAGATGGCTTTTAAATCCAGATTCACTTCACTTTTCCCCTCAGCTGAGTGGACCTGAGAAAGCTTGCCCTGAAGAACTCTTGCAGCTTGAAGCTCTGAGCTTAAATATACTGCCAAAATAACAACAAAATGAATTTACACAATAGTTTATATTACAAGTAAAGCATTGATATTTACTTCATTTAGCTCATTTTTACAAATGTCAAACTTACAAATGAGTTTCAGACAGTCTTCTTTTTTCTTCAGTCTGTCCTTGATCTCTCCAGAGATTAGTGTTGGATACGGACAGGCCATCTCTTTGAGGAGGCCACTGACCTCCAGCTGGAAGCTCTCGGGATCATCTATGCATTAACACAAGCATGGCATTTCAGAGACAGGCAAACAGCATATTTAAAGAGAGTGAGTAACTTCAAATGATACTTTCTTCAGTGCTCTTCAGTTCTGGTTGGCTAGATCAGCCAAGGTGTCTCTATATTAGACATCACTCCTGAAATCAGGTGAAGGTACTTCAATACAAAATGATCCAAAGATTTACAATAAGAACCATTCAAAGTACATTCAATTCTAAAGTGCCTCACGTGCATGCAATGTTACAGAGAGCATTGATGTTTTTTCGTGCTTGGTACACAAAGGGTTTGATTTTGATTATAACTCAAGTGCTTTTTGGTCTGTGCGAAATGTGAGGGAGGGTCCAATAACACAATGATTAAAATAGAAGTGGTGCTTATACATTAACTTGAATAGCCCCCTAAGTCTCGAATAATAGCCTGAAGTAATAAATAAAAGGAATAGTCAACTCACCCACTGTAATCTACATAAATATATATATATATATCTCTATATCTATATATATCTATATCTATATCTATATATATATATGTGTGTGTGTGTGTGTGTGTGTGTGTGTGTGTGTGTGTGTGTGTGTGTGTGTGTGTGTGTGTTTGGCTAACAGAAAGAAACTAAATTATAAGCCACTAAAAAATACAATATAAAAAAGTAAAAAGCAAACCTGTAGCAAAGAAAAAAAAAAGTAACTATTTTCTTTCACCAAGACACTGAAGGCAAGTCATTACCTGCAGAGGCACTGATGCTCTCTTCTAACAGAGACAGATGTTTCAGCTGTGATGTTAACCACAGACACAGGTTGATGTACTCGGGAGAAAACAAACCATTTTCTGCAGCTTTTGCAAGTGTGTCTTCTTCCAGCAGAGGTCCTGTGTACCTTTAAATACAAAGCAGAGCGAAACATTATTCTTGAGAGGAGTGCAGGCTGGTTATTAGGGTTACGATATAACAAAGCAAATTACATGTAATGCCATGGTATGAAAAACTCTGACCAATTTCAGTTTCTGACCAATTTCAATTACTTTATCAGAAATAATGCAATATATATATTATATATATATATATATATATATATATATATATATATATATGTGTGTGTGTGTGTGTGTTACTGTTCAACAGCTGACGCTTCACAATCTATAACATAGGTAAAGCCCACAACAAATTCATACCATTCATGGTCAGATTTCTCAGTATATTACACTATGTAACAAAATTTTTGTTCCTGGGTAGTAAGTGTTATTTCCTAATTGCTTATGCCTCAAAAGTATAGAAAATGGCTATTATTCCCCACAAACTTTGCTTTTGTGACCAGGACAGTGATATTTTGAAATTTACCTATTTCCAATGAGAAAACGGGCGAATTTGTGTCTTTTCGTTCACATAAAGTCAGAAAAAAACAACATATGAATCCAAATTAACATGTATTTATACTAAAGTAATACAAAAAAGATTTAGAAGTGAGTAGTTTTTCGAGATTTACGATTATACTGTAAATCACTTTCACGAATCAGCCCCCAAATAGTCTCCCATCATGTTCTTGTTATACTGTCCTTGGTAGCGGTGTTCAAAGTCCAGTATATCCTGGTGGAAGCACTCGCCTTGCTCCTCCGAGTACGCTCCCATGTTCTCCTTGAATTTATCAAGATGATTATCAAGGATATGGACTTTGAGGGACATCCTACAGCCCATTGTGCCGTAGTTCTTCACCAGAGTCTCAACCAGCTCCACATAGTTTTCGGCCTTGTGATTGCCCAGGAAGCCCCGAACCACTGCGACAAAGCTGTTCCAAGTCGCTTTCTCCTTACTAGTGAGCTTCTTGGGGAATTCATTGCACTCCAGGATCTTCTTTATCTGTGGTCCGACGAAGACACCGGCTTTGACCTTTGCCTCCGACAACTTAGGGAAGAAGTCTTGAAGGTACTTGAAGGCTGCCGACTCCTTATCTAGTGCTCTGACAAATTGTTTCATAAGGCCCAATTTGATGTGCAGTGGTGGCATCAGCACCTTCAGGGGGTCCACCAGTGGCTCCCACTTGACATTGTTCCTCCCCACAGAGAACTCGGTCCGCTGTGGCCAGTCCCGCCTGTGGTAGTGCGCCTTGGTGTCCCTGCTGTCCCAAAGGCAAAGATAGCAGGGAAAATTGGTAAAACTGCCTTGGAGACCCATCAGGAATGCCACCATTTTGAAGTCTCCTATGACCTTGATGCCATCTCAGAAAAATGCAGATATGTATCCACTTTGGCAGCTGGAACTAAACTGAACTGGTGGGCTTAAGGTCCCTGTATTTATATTACTATTTATATTACTGGAAAGTTCTAGAAGTTACTCCAAGTTTACTCAACGCTGAATCTATCTGGAATGTTCTGGAAAATAGGTAAATGTCAAAATATCACTGTCCTGGTCACAAAAGCAAAGTTTGTGGGGAATAATAGCCATGTTCTATACTTTTGAGGCATAAGCAATTAGGAAATAACACTTACTACCCAGGAACGAAAAAATAAATAAAAAAATGTTACACGGTGTTATCACTGCACTCACATAAGCGTGTACAAACAATTCTATTGTATACCGTAAATTAAATCTAAATATTTATACACAGTGACATCCTTCTGTTTTGGTGCTCGCAGCGATAACCAAAATATATAACTATGTGGGATTTTTGTTAAAGTCACAGAGTTTGATAATGCATATTCTTGACATGCCTAAGTAATATTACTAATAACGTACAACATATAGAGAGAGAGAGAGAGACAGAGAATACAATGCAACATTTTCAGCTTTCCAAAACGATATGACAACATTTTTCGACAATCTATTTACATACTTACCCAAGATCGTCTAGCGTATCCAGAATATCGTATTCCATTGTTAAAAGCTGTTTTTGTTTGTTTGTTTGTTTGTTTTTTGTTTACTGCAAATTAAGTTTTTGTTTTCAAGCTGACATCTTCATATGTACACTTTTTTAATTAAAGTAACAATGTGCGGTAAAGCGCCATGGTGTTACAACAGAAATAACTCGGAATGAAACTTTTATGCACAGGAACAGTAGTTCCTACACAAAGAAGGTTCTCTTGAAAAGTGATGTATCGGTTCCACTCACTGTCGACAGTAAAGAAGCAGGAACACGGAATATCAAGTATTTGGTGGTGTATTATGTACGAGGCAGAACATGCGTGTTTAAAAATGTTAAGCATAATTAATTTTATTATATGGCCCACAGGCTGCGTCAACCCCCTACGGCTAAATACTGTACAAACTAGGTCTGATTTCTAAAACGCACGGCTGGTCAAAAGCTTAACTATGGAAAAATGTTGTTAACAGACGCCAGTATTATATTATTGTGTAAAATGAACGTCACTGTTAAAGTTAACGTATGCAGCAGTGTGGAGTAGTGGTTAGGGCTCTGGACTCTTGACCGGAGAGTCGTGGGTTCAATCCCAGGTGGGGGACACTGCTGCTGTACCCTTGAGCAAGGTACTTTACCTAGATTGCTCCAGTAAAAACCCAACTGTACAAATGGGTAATTGTATGTAAAAATAATGTAATGGTATGTAAAAATAATGTGATATCTTGTAACAATTGTAAGTCGCCCTGGATAAGGGCGTCTGCTAAGAAATAAATAAATAAATAATAAATGCAGTTTGCATGTTCAACGTTTTCTTAAGAGGGATCAGAGGTGAAATCATAAATCATCTTGTATACAGGTCTCCCTAGTAGCACACTGAATGGGTCTCACTTTATCATTATGCTCTCTTTCACATGTTAGGTATAGCTGGTACACACATCATCATTCAAAAACACTATACTACTGTATTTGCAATGCATGTGAACTTTTGGATGACTATGGCTACTGAATCGCTCCTTTATCCCATTAGGATTGTTCCCTCCAGAGCAATGGGTATTTATTAAGGACAGCAGAATAAGAAAAGTGCAAATAGCACAGTAAATATGTACAGTACTCAAAGACAACCCACACCCATAATCACCATAACCTAAAAGCTCAGCTTTTATCACCAAGAACATTTTGTTGTTGTAGCTGGCTGGCTTTGTGGGTTTTAGATAGTCCTGTTGCGTACACAATATTGCACTGAAGACAACAAAGTCTAGTCAACTCGTACAAACAGCAGCAGAGCTATGGTCTACCCCACAGTTGTTTAGATAATCAAAAAATGACTGTTTGTATGCCAGGGTTATGATGAGTCTCTGGGGTTTTCTTAAAACGTTGCATTTAGATCATGGTGCTGTTTAAAATGAATGAATCCCAAAATGTACTTTACACATTACTCCAAAACAAAAAGCTATGTTTCTCTATAGCATGAACGAAGGAAATTCATTTTAGCAGTCATGAAATTCAAGACCTACTTGTATTATCTAATGTGATATCTTGTAACAATTGTAAGTCACCCTGGATAAGGGTGTCTGCTAAGAAATAAATAATAATAATAATAATAATAATAATAATAATAAAGGTTTATAACCTATGTCGTTTGGCATGGTGGTTATGGTGGTTTAATAAAGGAAGCAATACTGCCACCAAAAATACAGCTGAAACCACCAATTCAATTGTATGCCTTTTCCTCCCAGAAATAAAGATGAAAATTAAGTCTGAATATTTCTATGACATCAAGCAGAAAGCAGAACTATATAACAGTCATGCATGTGGGTGGTTTTGGATCAAATGTGTGGCTGTATGTGAAAGCACAAAGTTAAAACATCTTTAAACAATATCATCTTTTAATATTTATCACATCTCGTAATGCTGAAGACAGAAGTTGTTTAACGAGGACACTCCCATACTAATTAGAAAGAATGTAGGGATTTTCTTTTCTCCTACACTGGCTATTTTGTGGATTGAGACCCATAATGTTAACCTATGTGCACTCCAGGCCTCAGCACTAGAAAACACTCTGCGTAGGATTCAGAGAAAAATACCCCAAACCATTTAAATTGAGTCCGAGAAGAATGGGCTGTTACAGTAAGTCGTATTGAAATGGAACAAAAGCAAACACAAATGCAGTGCATGCCACATGCAGAACATAAATCCATCAGGACACAAGTTTTTGGGTAGCTTTTAATGCAATACTTTACAAAGATCAAAACAGTTCATTTTATATTAGATGTGAAAGTGGAATTAGACAAGGCTTTAGAAAAAAAATAATAATAAACACCCTTTCAGCAAGTCCCTTATTTTAACTGTAGATTTCCCAGCTTTTATTTTCACTTTGGTGAAAGCTGTCATGACCATAGAATCATGAACACATTTCTTTTACCTGATTTATTTATATTATCTGAAAATCAAGTAATTGTGTCATGATATTTGAATGACTAACAAAAAGCATAAGAATAAATATTTGAAATCTGCATATTGCATTTTTTTGTGTGTGTGAATGCTGGTTAGTAGTCATGAAAGTGTTACTGTTCAACAACTTAACATACAGGTTACAGTTTAAGGTGTTATTGTATATTGCATGTGTCTGTTCTGATCCAAAACTAGCCTTAAAACAAATTGTTGAGCTTAATTACCTGAGATATAGCAGCTTCAAAATCATCCTGTGGGATCCCTGTCAATTGGCTTTTATGCATTTAAAAAAAATAAAATAAATAAAGACCTCCAATGAGTGTAGGAATGAAATTCAAAATAGACAAGTGGAAAGTGTACCCCCCCCCCCCCAAAAGAAAAGTGAACGGTGCTCTGGTGGTCCCATAATACTTACAAAAATCATGATACACACTTAATTTCAGAATTGGCTTATTGCTGAGCTTCATGTCTCCACATTCTTTGTAAAATTGTCTCAAACTAGCACTCCCAACACAGACACAAGAGATTAAAACTCACTGTTTTATTACGATAATGTTATTTGATATGTCAAATTACAAGTGTATGCTGTAACATAAAAACAGTTACAAACTTATATATATATATATATATGCATATTTACATTATATACTTATGAAAAGTAACAAGCTACATCTGTATATGTATAAAGAAAATACAACTATGACATGAGTTAAACTAAAAATTGTACATCATATACTTGGTATTTTTAAAACACGTAATATAAATACCTAAAACGTATATAAAACAAATAACCAGAACAGCTGTTAAGGTTTTAATGGAAACTATAATATATACGTGAGGCACTTTTTTGAGGTCGTCAGGGTGTGATGCGAATGGCACTAAGCAAAAAAAAAAAAAAAAAAAAAAAAAAAAGCAGTGTTTACATGAGAAAAAATGAATCCGAGTACCAATTATACTGCAGCTTCAAACAAATGTTTTCCCACTATTTAATGCTTTAGCACTCAAAACTTATCACGGAAAGGTTACATCATCAAAAGCTGTTACGAATAATAATTATATTAAAAAAAAAAAAAAAGCTTACATACATGATCAGTGCACCAAAGCATAAAGAGAATTAGTATAACCACTTGACTGCTGGATAAAAGTACCTATCAACTACAATAGAATTCAGGTATTTTCTTAACCTTGACAATGTCAAGACTGTACACCTTTATACATCCCAAAAATATGTACTGGATTTTGTAATGAAAATAAAATACAAGCAGCAAAGTGGCTAAAATCATTTCAGAAATTATACATACACAAGTTAACAGACTGGTTTAAAAAAAATATATATATTAAAGCAGACTCACATTGCATATAAAATACAGTACATAAACAGGAGTTGCACTGTGCTGGTTAATGTATTACAGAGAGAAACTTGTTAGTCTGAATCTGTCCCCAAAATATATACAAATCTTAAAAGATTTTGCTTTACAGCCAGCAAGTTTTATTAGGTTATTCAAACCTTGGTTCAGATCACAATACGCCAAGCAATTAAATTCCGGACACTAAAAATATAAGTGAAATATAATAATAATAATAATAATTATTATAATAATAAAAAACAAATCTCTCTATTCCTTGGTTTAAACCATCTGAGAATTAGGTATGTGTTAACAGTCTTTTGTAATCAAAAAGCTGAAATTTTACACAATGAAATTAGTGATTGTTTTTAGCAGCTTGGATATCAAACCTGTAAAAGTAATAAGTGGACTGTCGTTACTGTACCGCACTACTTTTCTTGAAGCATTTTTTCTTCAATACAAAACTAGAACAAAACTCTTCATTAAAACCTCTGTAGTCATTTTTGTTATTCAACCCCTCTGCTTTTCAATGTGAAATAATACTCAAAAGATGACTTATGTACATAATGCTGTCAGTTCAAGATATATACTCACAGCTATTGATAAATAAGGTTTTTTTGTTTTTTTTAAAACCTATGTTGGGAATTTTTTTTTTTTTTCTTTTCTTAAATAGTGTTATTTATTTACAATTGTTTAGCGTTTGGTACCTGGGTTAACATCTACAAATATTAAAGTGTCAAATATTTTAATTAAATTAGACAGACAAAATTTTAGTATTTCCCCAAGTTAAAAGTTGCATAGAAAAGGAAAGAAATACTTAGTGTCACCACCTATGTAGAATTAGGTTTGGAAGCAGAACGCCCCTGGATGCCAGCTGTCATGTGTTTTTATGCATGAACTACTAGGTTATATATGTAACCCTAAAGCAAGAGCTTACTGTAGGCTTACTGAAATTCCCAACACATACCACAATGACAGTAAATACAGTCTGTGCAGGTTTCCTGACCAGGATTTATTGATTCTGGCTTGAAGGAGAAATATATTTTAACACAAAGTTCCTAAGCCATACTAAACATAAAGTGGTATTTGCCACCAGTTCTATAGCATAAATGATTTATGTTTTACCAACCTTACCAAAAAAAAGTACACTTTCAAAATCGGCACTTTTTTTTCAGGTGCAAACTTTAAATGTATGCATTACATTAAAAAAAATGTGAATACTGGTTAAAACAATGAAATAGTAGTTTTAAAGTGATTATCGCATGGTCATCTTAAATTAATTTCTACCTACACAGTATATAAATTATAATAATGATGATAATATTATGTACTATTGAAGTGACCAATAGAAAAAAAAATTGCTTGGGACATTTCCATCATTAAAAATTAAAAATGTCTGTCTACTGAAAATGTATTTATATGAATGAGGTGGTCAGAGATGCACCGTACACCATCCAATTTTGAAAAATAAGGAATATTCACAGTACCTACATTTGGTCACCGTTATGTAATCAAAGCTTGGCATTGAATACTTAAATAAGGGATTCTAATCATGACACTCTCTCTCTCTCTAATCTGAAGTGTTCAGCAGTTGTACAGGTAATACAACAATCTTGTATTGGACAAAAAAAAAAAAAACTTGCTGGTTGAGCAAAACGTCAGTTTGTCAAAACTGATGAATATCTTAAATCTTAATATAGTTTCATTCTTAACAAAAAAAGGGGGAGTTGGATTTAGCCTGCGTGTGTGTGAAGAAAATATTGGTCATCACCTTTTTAGAATACAACGATAACAATACTTCAAATGTATGTATATTTTCAGTAACATAAATAAGATAATGTTTTAGTCGACATGTGGAATAAAATATATTGGAGATGGGATGTGGAGGGGAGGGTACAAAAAAAAAAAATTAAGTGGCACTCTACTTACAGAAAAACAATATCAAAATCATACCTTGATTTTTGTTAAATTATATGGCATCGTTCTTTTGACACAGAAAAAAAAGTCCACCACAGAACATCTCACTGCAAAGCAAGGGATTAAGTTGCACTCACCACTGTTAACTGATCTTTAAAATTAAACCGACCATCAAGTGTATTTTTAGTCTAATAATTACATTGTCAGTAAATGCTTTAGTAATGAAAGGCCCCTGTTACCCAATTGCAAATGTACAAAAAAATAATGCAAGAACAATCCCTTTTAGCATAAAATCATACTATATACTCTCCGCATGTAGCCGAAAAAGCAAGAAATTGCTTTCTTCACAAAAAAACCCCCCAAAAGCTCCTTCACAAGTTACACTATGCGTTTGAATGAAGTTAGGCATGGTGGCCTTGTTTAGTAATCTCCACTGCTTCCTCTGATCAAGCTTTATAACATGGCTCCTTGTGCAGACGGTAATCCGGTTCTGCTGGCCAAAACAAATCTCCAAAAGATCCAAGATAGATGCTTCCTGGAGATAAAAAGATGTTAAGCTCCGCTTCCTTTTATGCAGGCTTTTCTTTCATCCAGCTGCTTTGTGCTTCCCTCCACAGCACCTACATGCTTCACCGCAGTGGTGACATACCCTTAGGGGAAGGTAGCAGCACATACAGGGTGCAATAAAAGACAAGGCTAGAAGTGCTAGCCATCGCAGGCAGAATTTGTCGTCACTAGTGTCGCATGAGCAAGGGTCTGAGAAATCGCCCTCTGAATCCGACATGCAGTGGTAGAGCATGCTCTCCGCACAAAGCATGCAGCTCACTTTATAAATGCATCTCTTTATGGGATCTGGAGCATCCTGGCATTGTCCTCTCCAGTTATCCTCATGGTTAAACATTTCTCTGCAGTATATACAGCGCGAGCGCTCCCCATCCTCCTTCCTCCGTCTTGACTTTTTCGGTTTCAGTAGTGGAGAAGGCTGGGTTTTAAACACCACCGAACTCTTGGTGTCTTTGATTGGGTTGGATTCAGGTCCATCACTGCAGGGATAAAGGTATTCAGACGTTTTAGAGTCTGGTTTGGAAAACGGAACACTGGAATCTGTGTCCTCCCTTTCCAAGTCATTTTTCCACATAATAGGATGACGATAATCCTCGTAGCCTCGAATTAAAACGTCCTTTCGAGGGTTTATTCGAACTATTTCATCTTCATCTTGAAAGCTAACGTGTCGTGTTGGCTTGAATGAGACCTGCAAGGGTACAAAATGAAAGGAATTAACAGGAGGTGGTCTGCAAAATTACAGGCACACTTAAAACAAACTTAAATTCAGATTGTATATAAACTGGCTAGTAATAAACAGTTAAATGGATACTGTTTGTACTTTAACTTCAGTGATTACACAAGCAATTGATTAAGGTCATATTAAACTATTTACCATGTAGAAACTAACACACATACAGCCGCAATACATACACAATTACAAAAGGAGATAACAAAAAAAGTTAAAATACATCAATCAATAAAACTAAATTACCTGGTTTTGATGGGGAGGAAAATAAAGTCTTCTGGAAGAATTAAACTCCTCAAATGGCTGGGCTCTGACATAGCAGCTTCTACAAGGCTCATTGGTCACTACACTGTTGTGTCGAGAGAATGGCTCTTTTGTTGGGGTATTGTTAGAAGTATATTCTTGGTTTGCCTTAAAAAAAAAACAAAACACACACACATACATTTAAAAATACATACAGGAAGGGTATTTGTTATTTCTATGTGTAAAGAAACAAAATTGAACATGCCGATTAATTCATACTTTGTCCACCAGAGGGTGCACTACAGCCTTCAGAGCATTTCTAAACAGAATCATGAAAAACACACCCACACAAGGCTGAGTCAAATTCTTAATGTACAATACAGTATTACCAAAGAAATTTAATTTTTTAAAAAATTTTTTTTACTGTAAAAGGAAACCATATATTCAGGTATTCCTTTATTATATAGATTTTATAAACAATTTTAATGTTGCCTTATATAGTATAATTTTACTAAACTGACTAACAGAACAAAATGTGCATTGGCATTCAGAAGACTTCTAGATAATGATTAATGTAATGTGTATAAGATTTGAATTTCATGATGAGAAACACTTTTTTTTGTTGGTATAACGGGTCATTCCACACTTTTTATTAGTACATGTTAAAAATGATCAACCATTAGACACTTGGAAGTTTATGGAATTTTGCTTCTATGTAATTTGGACAACTGCTCAGTTGCCACCCCGCCTATGGTTGGAGGAGATTGGACAGTCTGTGAAGTACAGTGCTGGCACTGGTTAGTCTGTGTCGTTTGTAAAGTAACCCACGCCAGCTTTTTAATGCACAACGGAAATCTGGTTTGCTCCCAGCTGCTGGTATAGTAATTACTGTCTTATGGTTGCTAAGAGATGCTTCCTTTGACTTTTTTTTGTGTGTGTGTCTCTCTCAAGACTACTAAAACATTTCTGTATGCTCGGCCAATACGGGATGATGGGTAAAGTAATAAAACAGCTCCAGCTGTAGAAATCCAGCAGAACTTAAAGCCAGATGACAGCTGCAGGGAAAATGGGATCCAGACAAGCTTCCATCTTCAAAGTCTCCATCTCTCAGTTGAAGCACTGGGGATATACAGTACACATACATACACACACACACACACGGCCACCGAGAGCCATCATGGGCCTGCTGCACCACTTTGTTTTAAGCAAATTATAGATCATAATAGAATTAAGGGTTCTTTTAAATTTGTAAGTTTATTATTATTTTTTTTTTTTTTTAAAGACAAACACACAAAATTGCTATGCCTTTTTTTCAGCTTTTTGGTGTAGTAAAATATGAAATGCGAAAGTTCAAATCATTGCGTGAAAGGAAGTGTTTTGACAGCGCCTGCACTGGTGCAGTGTACACAATCATTACACAACTGAAACACATCGAGTTGGTGTACAGTACTGTAGTTTTTTCTTTTTTCAATGTAATGTCCCCGTCCTCTCGTGGGTCTGCACACACACACACACACACACACACACACACACGCATTGTTCTTTAACAAGGATTAACACTCAGAAAGGAGTGGATGGCATCATCCCTTTTTAATCACAGAATCCAGTAATTTAGCATACAGTTGTTTATTGTATAAGCAGCTGTTGCTTAGCTCTTGTATAATTCTAGTTCACCTTCATCTGTTTCTAGTTGTTAGGGAGTTTTCCCCTCTGTGTAAGAAATACAAAAAAGGGTTTATTTCCCATATTATAACTAGGATTCCATAAATCTTATGGATGATTAAAGTTAGTCTACAAAAACAAATATTTTAAAAGTAGTTTCTCATTGAGTCTTGTCACCTGCTCAGGATTCAGCAAACGTATAAAAACACTCCTCTACAGCTCAGTTCCAGCTAAAATGGCTGCATAAACAGAAGCATGATTTAAAAGACTACACTTCCCATAAGTGCTCTCCCTCGTCCCACAAGACCTTAAGTTGCTGCTTGGGCTTCTCCACACCAACACCAGTGCAATCAACTACAGAACTGCAGGCTCCAGTGCATGTCAGCAACTTCCCTCTTTCAAATTTGGAATCCCTTCCATAATCTGTATTTGCAGGTCTTAGTGTGGGAGCTGACTACATGATCTGTTAGCCTATTACAGAAAATTGTTCAAAACCAACACTACGGATGACTGTATAATACACTTGTTATAAAAAGATTTGTACAGTAATGAAATGTTCCCCATTTGAGCACAATTCTAACCAATCACTGCTGCTGTGAAGGGTTTCAGAAAAGTTTCTAATTTGAACAGGGTATGATGCGATAGGAATGAGTTGTCTAGGTGTAGCCTGACGGAAATGAGTGGTTAGGTACATTGTATGGGTGGAAAGTAGATGCTGGGGGCTAGTGGTCAGGAAGCGGGGGATAGGTTAAATTGTGTTACCAGTATTTGAGAGAAAAAGCAGTTTGAATAAAGGCAAATTTCAGTACTGCTGAAACAGTGAATTATTTTATCCCTTGGTTTAAGGTATTGGATCAGAAAAAGGCATATAATTGTATTTAAAAATGAAACAAATAAATACAAGGCCCATACAATTGTTTTGAAGCAACATAGCAAAGCCTCCATTTAGCTTTAAAAAAATGGGATGTGGTTTAAAGGAGAAGCCAGGGGTACAATTATAATATACACAATTTTTAGATCTTTGATCTAACAGCTTAAGTGATTTTTTTTTTATGATGATTTTTTAAATATATTTAAAACATTTTGGGGAGATGCACAATAAAAACAAGAACAAAAAATATTTCCATTAGGTGTTTGCAGACAAGGAGGAACTGTGGAAAAAGGGTGTAAAGATGTGCAAAAATCCTGGCCTCCAAAGTGTCAATTTTGAACAAATATTCTGTTTTATATCCAACTATTTTGCTTTTTCAAGAACCCTGAATTAAAAAAGAAAACTTTCTAGATGTATTCAAGAGACCTTAATTACACTCTAGAAGTGATCAACAACAACATGCAAAGATACCTCATTTACAGTACCAATTTCATGGTGTATGAATATTTCATGCCTCACTAATGGTTTACAGCACACTGTGTTAAATAACAGGAATGCCATCTTTTGCAAGTCAAAAGTACTCCATTATTAGAATACTGTAAATGAATAGGGTGGAATCATAAGCAAGCCAATAGAAGGCATGTCATTGTTTTTTTTGTTTGTTAATGGAATAAATAGGTGCAAATTATTCTGATACATGTAATGAAACTTAGGCATACATATAAGAATGTACCACTTGACCCCTCTGGTAAATTGTGTATCAAACCCTATAAAATGTATTTACCAAATGTAAAAGCAAATCACCTCCTGTCAGAAGTTACCTTTTCTATGCAGCATATTAAAAAAATCCACATCCTGCCTGCCTAAAGCAAAACCACTTCAGACAATGTGTGTAAATGACAGTCCCTTTTTTTCTAATCAGTTTGGCATAAAGCTGTAATGCCTGGTCCCAACAAAGAACAGTCAAGCACTCGCCCGAAGCCACTGAAGAGAACTGACATCTTTTAGTTTTTCTTGCCAAGTGTATTACTCATCTTTCCTTTGCCTCAGGCCAGTAAGGGGAGATGTTCCTCACAACCTGTCAATAAAGATGGTTTTGTGGCTGGCTAATCATGCCAATACACCTGCCTGGAAATGACTCATTACCTGTCAAGCCTTGTAAAAGTATGAACCTGGTGTTCACTTTGAACACATTCCACGTAAACCACAGGTACGGGATTGTTGGCTTTAATAACACAGGTAGCTTTTAATGTGTCGGATTGAAAATTGAGGATTTTATTGGATTAATTAATTTATTTTATTTCTCCAGACAGATTACACTTTGATTTTTTTTTCTCTCTTAATCTTCCAATTAAGGATCAGAAGTAAGGTGCTTGTATGGCTAGTACTTACCATCACACACATTACACGCAAAATGTTGGGTTATTGGAAGTGCATTTTTAAAATGCCACATAATGGTAAATCTTAATTAAAATATGGCAAAATGTTTATGATCATGTTATGACATCAAATCACATTTTTCACATTACAAAGCTTTTTATGATAATCAATAATATAACTTCAAAACAGCCTTTAAACTTTATAATTGTATTAATCCAGTTTAAATTTTTTAAGGTTTCTTATTTGCCAGTATGTTGAGCCCCTCAGCAAATCTGATATAACAATTCTATGTAATTAAAATAGTTTGGCACTATTATTGTCATTTTGACTACTTTCAAAGTAGGAGCATCTCAAATTCAGCTTGTAGTGTTTTTTTTCTAGTGAGGAGGCATTGATACTCTTGATTTACCATCAGGCATGTATGCACCCATCACTTTGTTTCTAGTATACAAACTTCAAACAGCACCTTACAGTGCTCCATTCCCCCATACCTTTTCATTAAAGGAAGCTCAGTTTCTAAAGAGACTGGTTCAATCTCTTGAACTTCGTGTGGTTAATTGGTTAGACACTTGTGATCCTTAAAAGACCAGTCAGCAATTTGCAAGGATCATCTGATATTTGAGGCTTCAAACACCAAGTTTAAAAAAGAGTTTCATTACCAAATCCACACAACTAAGCAACTTTGTTCTACCTAACTTTAAATCAGTCATTTCTAGAGTGGTCTATTGTAAGACACTGAGAAAAATGTTTGCCACTGAGGTTTATTAAGTTTATCTTAGTATTTCTAGGTATACTGTAAACCCCCTGCCAAAACAATGTTAAATTGCCATTGTCTTACAATACAAATCATTTAAAATAAGTCACCACATAGATTAAAGATTCTAAACTGACACTGTTTCTAATAAATAAATAAATAAATAAATAAATAAATAAATAAAAACAGGTAACAACGATTTTAGGTGTACTACTGCCATACACACAAAGTCTTTCTGATTAAACTAACAAAGTGGACATTTTTCAAATATACTGAGAAAGCCTTACAGTTATGCCTACAAACAAAGACCACACAAAGTCTGGGCACACGTTTGGCTGGGTGAGACTCATTTTCAGAATTATGGTGGGATGAGCCCTTCTGGTTTTAGTAACTGGGTTTGTCATTTTACATATTTTGGGAAGAAACACACACACAGACACACATTAACAATATAATGTACTTACTTGTAAGCCATCTTCATCAATTTCTGGTTCATTGTATGATGTTGGGCAACCTATAAAATGTATATATTGTTTAGTAATCAGAGTTAGAAGTTATGTATCAGCACAGTTCACTCATATTTAAACTCATCTTAAGAACACATTGAAACACAAGCCTAACTGAAAGCATCCTAAAACAGCAGGATTCTTTTTGTTGGGTTCTTTGGTGCAGGAAAGAACTTTCATTTTTATAACATGGAATATTCATTGTATTTTAATGTAACCAAAAAAATAAAAAAAGGGGAGGGGGATTTCGTGCCCTTGACACCTCGTGATGCACAATAGATTAGGTTGCCTCCAATGTAAAGCAAGTAGAGATTTTTTCTTTGTGATCAACCTACTAGTTTGGTCTTTTTTTAGCTTGATAAAATAAAATTCAGCTGGTGATGAACCATGAATCAGATTTTTATCATTGCAACTACGTGGAGATCTATTGCTTCTCAATGGGCCTTTATATCCTACAGGGCAAGCTGTTATTTTTCCAATCTAACAGCTGCGGGGGTGCTAAAATGGAGCTCAAACCAATGGGTTTCATTTAGTTTAGCATTTCTCTCTCAAATGCTGCCCGTAGTAGGTCTCAGTTTGGGGTAACGAATGTATTATGCATGTGTTAAGAGGTGACGTCATCAACCAGTAAGATTCTGGGAAGCAGCAGCAAGCAACCCTAATTATTGACCGTGAACCAGGACTCATTATATGCTATACATAAAGCAAGAAAAAGTAGCAGTTAACCAGGGGAGCAGAATTCAGGAAAAAAAATATAATCTGAATGCAACTTCACATCTAAGCACACTGGAAATAAGTTGCATGACATTACAAGATTTCATTTTGATGATAAGCACAGGACGATATTACAAAATGTATATTGAACTGGTTTCACTGTATTTTTGTGGTGCTGACTACATGCCACACGATCATGCACACTGACCTTAAAATGGTGTTTGCCATTGCTAGGTATATTCAGTGGCAAGCACAATGCTATTTTTTCCTGGAGTGGTCCTACTGTCCAGATTCTTTTTTTTTGTTTTTTGCCAATTGTTAAATAGTTCTTTTAGTTTCCACAATCTATTCTCATGTACAAATTTGTAATTGCAGAGGTGGAAGAATGGTAGTGATGAGTCGTCATGGTTACTGGTGACATTAGGTTTACACTCTGCATTCATACAGCAGGGTATAGGAATATGAAAAAGAGATCACTATTCGATCAACTGTACAGTACTGAACTGGGGTACAATTTGGAGCAAAAGTTAGATTGTCAAGTTTTTCCTTTTTGCAATGTAATGTTTCAAATCATTATGTATGTGTCAAAATAAAACCTCATCTGCTTGGGTGTTCATTACCAAATTCAGAAATCGGGTTTGATACCCTAATGCAGAAATGTCACTTTCCAAGATTTGGCAAGGATCGTAATTGGGCTGGGTATACACAATCAGATGCTGAAAGTCATTTGATTTTATTACAGCAGACAGTTTTTCAAGGAAACAACTGCAATCTAAAATTCAAAATAAGGAGATATGAGGGTCAACAAAAGCAACACAGCAGGTAGGGCTTTTTCTTGTAGAGCTCCTAAATTATGGAATGCTCTGCCTTTTTGTCTGTCAGGGAAGCTGGGACAGTTAAAGATTGTCAAGACTAAAAACACACTTCTATAAAATGGCTTTTGTATCTTAGTGGGTTTTAATGTAACTTAAATGTCTGCTTTTGTATTACATGTATTCTGTTATTTAAATGGTCTGATTGTGACAGTCATGTGCCATGCTAACAAATGTATTGTGGTTTGTTCTTTTTTTCCCTGCTATGTAGATATTTTTTATTAAAAAAGCACCTTTATTTATATTTATATATATATATATATATATATATATATATATATATATATATATATATATATATATATATATATATATATATAGTGGGTTCATGAAACTTCTAAATTAAATATTTTCCTTTTAAAAACAGAATTGAAATTATGGTTTACTTTTTTCAAATTATGTGCATTTATAGACCGTTTGCAATTGCTTGATGTAGATGTTACCTTTGCTATTTTATTTAGTTCAAGAAAACATGTGATCAGATCTTCAAAACTGCTGCGTCAAACTGTTTTGCTGTGCTTTAAATAGTGACTTCACAGGAAGTAACACTATCTCATTCATGCTTAGTGATAAGATAAACAGAAAGGGCTGGTACAGGTCAGCACACAGTGAAACATTGCAGTGGAATGCCAGTGGTAATAAAGATTGTCTTGAAATAGTTTAACCAAGTTTTTGGGGGAAAAAAGGTCATGAAAATAATGTTAGCATCAGCTGCTATTGCAAACCGATTCAAATACAAGACATGGAAGAATAGGCTGTAATTTGTAAGACTTTTCAGGACTAAAAAATTGTATTTGCCCTTATACATCTTCCAAATAATTACAAGCCCAGGAAATCTACCAAGTAGACAGAATGGAGAGTAAAGTCGCCTGGGAGGTGGTGAATAAAAAAAAAAAAAAAAAACACACACACACACCTAAACCTATAGGAACTTTTAATTCCGACAAATCCTCAACATACCAAAATCCATCTCTCTTAATGTAACAGAGAGTCCTGATTACATTCTTGTAGTTTAACCTTTATTAGAGAACAAGCTTTGTTTACATGGGTTTACGAAAGAGAGTTTTAGCTGCAAGCTCAATTACCCACTGAAACATTGCTGCCACTTTAATTCAAACAAATAAAATAATAAAAAATGTGCACAATCCCTTGAACAATTTTCATGCCAGCACCTGTTAAAGAAACATTTCACTTTACCAACTTTGGATAACATCGTTCTTACAGGTACTTGTTTAACTCATACATTAACTAATACATTGAGTTTGATTTTATCAAGTAATAAACACCAACTTTTACAACACATGCAGAAGATTTATTAGGGTTTCATATAGCCCATAAAGCAGATGATGACTAAATATTATGACACAATTTGAAAGTGAGTTTAAAGCATTATGCTGCTCTATTTAGTCACACCTATCTTGTGTAAACTCTCTCCACCCTTGTTACAACACTGAGTGTCAAGCATATTGGCACTGCTCTGGCATGAAGTCAACACATGGTATTTTACATACCAATTCAGGACCAATGCTCAGGTTTATAAAATATTTGAATTACAGTCAACGACCAGTTTACCTGGTGTATATGTATTATCCTTTTTTTTTTTTTTTTTTATTTAATACTGGTCTGAAGCCCTCTTAAAAATGGACAAGGTTTGTCTGGCTTCTGACAAACTGGCTTCATCCACAAATAAAATTAGTTTGGTGGTTTCCTTTCAAGATTAAAGTCAGGGTGGGTCAAACATAATACCAACTATAACTGGGCAGTTCAAGAAAAATCAATCAATCGACCTACATTGACATGGTAGGGACCAGGTAAAATGAAGCATGTGCAACACTACATGAAAGCATCACTTTCAAACAGAGATTCCTCTAAACCAAGTGCAGTACCATATATCATGTCTATTGCCAAAAAAACATGTTTACTATACCGTGTATCTTAAAATTGGATATTTGATACCTATATAATGAACAGAAGTGAGACTTAAGGAATTACTCTGCTTGTTAATCACTTTAATCAAATATGTGCTGGCTGTCTTGCTTCAAATAGAGAACCTTCCTGAATCTCGAATATCTCCACACATCCTGAGTAATCTGGGGAGGAATGTACCTTGGTGGATATCCTCGATGGCTCTGCGAATGCCTCTGTCGAATGCTCTTGCATCAGCAGGACTCTGAAAAGTGAGTCCAAACTTTTTGTCACTGATCCTCCAGTGGTGAAATATTGGGGTCACCTTGTTGTATACCAGGTCCTTTTTCAATATACACTCCAATACCACCTGTAAACAACAATACATGGAAACATTTAAAATAAATTAAATAAAACAAGATGTAACCGTTATGAAAACTATCAAAATTTAGTACACTAGAGCATACAGTACAACAAATCTCTACTGCATTTCTTTTAGGTTATTCTCATCAATATGTCTTCAAGTAAAGCAGCTGTCCAGTAAGCCAGAGAAGTAGTGTAAAGTGATCAACAGAAAAGTAGTTATCCCAAAAAATAAATAAATACTTAAACAAAATAGGACAAAGTTATTGTGAGCACAAACTACTGATGAAGTGTCATTACTAAACCTATTCTTTGAACATTTAAAAAATGTCATTAAAAACAAAAAGGTACTGCATGTACAAACTGCATGTACAACACTTGGAGATCTGGGAAATTAGTCACTCCAAGACTGCGTTTCATACATTTTTGTCCAGTGAACCCGATGCCCCGAAATGGTACTTTAGTCATGGTCAAGGGCTTTCTAAACATTTAAAAACTTAATGATGCATAAATTAGTTATTTGGATGTAGTACTGTATGGAACATAATTAGGTCAGAAAACATTCAGCCTTTCTCAAAAAGGTCTCAATTTGGTCTCAATCAGGGTTTAGTACAAACATGTGGAATACAGCATTCTTTGATGTAAAATAAGCTAGTTTGAGGTTTGTATATTGCAAGCTTGTAAAATTCCCCTCAAGCTTCCCCTACACAATTTCAGAGAATAGTTGTTTCACATTTAATCCCAATAATTGTTGCAGCGTTTACATTTGCTACAAGTATCTTTTCAAAAATGTATCAATTCATAGTTACAGTAATGTTGTAACTTCAGACACAAAAGACTATCAAAAAGCCTTTAGCTTTGAACAGGTTTTATCAGATTTGGCTAATATCAAATTATAAAATAATTAAAACTGTATTAGGTTTGATATAGTTTGCAGGATTTCTCTCCTTCCGATAAAGGAGTTTGCCAAAAAAAATACAAAAACACAAATTCACACAGAATACCTTCCTAAAACAATTCATATCTATTAACCAAAATTAAAACCGATAATATAACTGAATATACAAAAAGCAAGCACATTAAAAATACAAACCCAATTTACTGTATAGCTAAAAAGCAGTGTTACTGTAACCTACAGTCTCACACTCATTTACCCAATATAGCCTAAAACGTGGTGAACTGAAGACATTTTCTAGGTAGTACTGTACAGTAGGTTAAAGCAGACAGCATTGAAATTGCTACACAGATTGGCAGAAACGAAGACCATTATATTGTACAGTAGTAACAGTTTCCCAAAGCCCATTATTAAATCAGTCCTTTGAGTTAACTCCAACAGAGCTTCCTAGTAGATCAAATGAAATGGGAGACGGGCATTAAGGGCTTTGTGCTATTTGTGAAGCAAATGGAAGTCCCTTTTGTGTCTCTCTGCACTAATGAAAATAAGGCAGGCTTTTATCTCAAATATCAAACAAGCGCCAACAAGTACAATGGTATGCTCTGGGACTATGTTCGTCTTCCAGTTGGGTTGTATATTGCAACAGATTAATAAAACAGTTCTAATGTATCACAATTCAGAAATAAAATAGAATCATCTTACATGATTATGACAAGCCAGATAAAATTGCATTAAGCTTGAGTACGAAAAATAAACTTTAGTATTAAAACAAGTCAAAACACATATGTAATTTTATTGTTTTTTTTGTTTATTTATTTTACCTGTAGTGAAGAAGGTATTATTTTCATTTCTTCTGTATTATAAAATGGCTTGGGTACACAAAGTGCCTCGATTGGCTGAAAAGGATTCCAAACAATGTAAACACGTCAGTACAACCAAATGGTTTGGAACACAGTTTCCTCATGAATTGAAATGCAATACCCACATTGTATTATTGTTCAGTACTAGAAAGCTTCCAGAACTGGCAAGCATTTTGTCCCTGTATCAGTGCACCGTAGTCCTCCAATATAGGGTAAGCGCTGCGTGGAGATTGCAGGAATGGTCAATGTTTGTAGCATGAAGGTAGCGTGAAGCTTGATTGAAGGATGCATTAAGGTTGAGTGTGGGAGGGCACTGAGAGGGGCGCTGTGGTGCTGGCGCAGCAAACACAATCCTTTAGTCTTTACAGTGTCTCCTCAGCAGTCAGGGGTTTCTTCCCTCCCCCCCCCCCCCCCCATTTTGATCTTTTTTAAAACCATTGCATATTTGCACATACATGCTCCAGTTCAAAATATATAAACTAAAGTTGACTTATGCTTAATATCACAGAAAGCAAGGTATCTTCGAAGGCTTTAGCATAAAAATGCTGATTACGAAACAATGAATTTCCGTTTTTTCTTCAGATTAAAAAGGGTTGTCCACATGTTTTAAATTGTTTAGTAGAGCTCTCTCCATGACACATTTGTGACTGTTCCTTAAATCAGCAACATGTAAAATTATTGTATAGGCTATGCGGTACAAAGAGATGTAGTGTCAAAAAGATTCTAAAAATCAGTAATTGTTGTAACATTATATTCAGTTAACCTTTGCGTCTGTAAATATAAACAGATGTGCAGCTACAGTATGCCTCCTTACACACAGAGTTGGCCTATTAGAGAGAAGTGTTCTTCATTTTACCATTGTGACATTGTGTGCCGTTCATTTATACTGTAACCTACTCCCTACTGGACCAATTCAACCAGTAGTTGTAATAAGATTTTATAAACCACTTTTCTAAAATCAATTGTTATGTTGTAATGTAACTGTAGTCTACCATTACTGCTTTATAATACATATTGCACCAAACTCTACTGAATTATAAAAAAAGACAGACAGAGATAGGTAGATATAGATAGAAATGTTAAACTATTTTGCATAGTTCTAATATACATTTATTTAAGTACACGTTTCATTATCATTTCTTGATTGGGTTTAGAACAGCTTTAACCCCCCACCCCTCCCTACACCACAATGGACTTTACACATTGCTCCAAAGTGTCTAAAGCCTCTCTAATCTGCATTCTCATAATGTAGTTACTGTAAAGTAAGTCCACCAAGAGTACAGCCTACAGTAGGGCTCACTGATTGGAAATTGTGCAGCACAAAATCAATGTTTGTTTTGTTTTTTGAAGGAGTAGAAAACATTAGTTTTAAAACTACAAAGTGTTATGATTATATTTGAAGATGTTTAGTATTACTGCACAAAAGATATGTATTGTCAGACCAGTCACTAGAGTAAAACCACTACTATAATTCATCAGCTTCTTTGACAATTTTCCTATCGAATTATTAAAGTGTTAAGTGTCAGTATGCTAGAATCAAAGTAATGTAAGAAAAGGTAGAGGGTGACATTTCATATTTCAATTCATATTTTGTTCTGGCCACAATAGTAACTTTTAGGGATCGGGGTCTGGTCATTACAATGGGTATTATTTTGTTATAAAAATCAACAGCATTTACCTTGGGCAACTACTGTGTTTTTCGAACTTTGTAACCGTCGGCAATTTAATTGGAAGCTTAAATGCTTGGATGACTCAAAAAGGTTGAAAACAGTCAGATGCATGGGGAATTAGAGAGAACACGAATTCTATGCTGGTAACATGCCTTTGTGACTTGCATTAATAAATACATCATATTCTGTTTTAAGCACCATCACCGGTAAAATCAAAAATAAATCAAAACAATGCATAAAATATTTGTTATTGATGCCGTCTGTCATGCGGTATAGGGAAGGAACGTTCTGTAGGGCGTTTCTGTGCTTTTGACTAACCACTTTTAGATCTGTGAAAATCACATTTAATGCATTGCTTGGATTTTGTTTAATACAGACGTGCTCAAATTTGTTGGTACCCCTCCACAAAAAACGAAGAATGCACAATTTTCTCTGAAATAACTTGAAACTGACAAAAGTAATTGGCATCCACCATTGTTTATTCCCTATTTAATAGAAATCAGACTTTGCTTTTGATTTTTTATTCAACATAATTTTGTAAATAAGAAAACAAATGAAAATGGCATGGACAAAAATGATGGGACCGCTAACCTAATATTTTGTTGCACAACCTTTAGAGGCAATCACTGCAATCAAACGTTTTCTGTAGCTCTCAATGAGACTTCTGCACCTGTTAACAGGTAGTTTGGCCCACTCTTCCTGAGCAAACTGCTCCAGCTGTCTCAGGTTTGATGGGTGCCTTCTCCAGACTGCAAGTTTCAGCTCTTTCCATAGATGTTCGATAGGATTCAGATCAGGACTCATAGAAGGCCACTTCAGAATAGTCCAATGTTTTGTTCTTATCCATTCTTGGGTGCTTATAGCTGTGTGTTTTGGGTCATTATCCTGTTGGAGGACCCATGACCTGCGACTGAGACAGAGCTTTCTGACACTGGGCAGTACGTTTCGCTCCAGAATGCCTTGATAGTCTTGAGATTTCATGGTGCCCTGCACAGATTCAAGGCACCCTGTGCCAGGCGCAGCAAAGCAGCCCCAAAACATAACCGAGCCTCCTCCATGTTTCACTGTAGGTATGGTGTTCTTTTCTTTGAAAGCTTCATTTTTTCGTCTGTGAACATAGAGCTGATGTGACTTGCCAAAAAGCTCCAGTTTTGACTCATCTGTCCAAAGGACATTCTCCCAGAAGGATTGTGGCTTGTCAATATGCATTTTAGCAAATTCCAGTCTGGCTTTTTTATGTTTTTCTTTCAAAAGTGGAGTCCTCCTGGGTCTTCTTCCATGGAGCCCACTTTCGCTCAAAAAGCGATGGATGGTGCGATCAGAAACTGACGTACCTTCACCTTGGAGTTCAGCTTGTATCTCTTTGGCAGTTGGTTCTTTTTCTACCATTCGCACTATCCTTCTGTTCAATCTGGTGTCGATTTTCCTCTTGCGGCCGCGCCCAGGGAGGTTGGCTACAGTTCCATGGACCTTAAACTTCTTAATAATATTTGCAACTGTTGTCACAGGAACATCAAGCTGCTTGGAGATAGTCTTGTAGCCTTTACCTTTACCATGCTTGTCTATTATTTTCTTTCTGATCTCCTCAGACAACTCTCTCCTTTGCTTTCTCTGGTCCATGTTCAGTGTGGTGCACACAATGATACCAAACAGCACAGTGACTACTTTTCTCCATTTAAATAGGCTGAATGACTGATTACAAGATTGGAGACATGTGTGATACTAATTAAAGAAACTAATTAGTTTGAAATATCACTATAATCCAATTATTTATTATCTTTTCTAAGGGGTACCAACAAATGTGTCCAGGCCATTTTAGAATATCTTTGTAGAATAAGCAATAATTCATCTCTTTTCACAGCTTCTTTGCTTTATTCTATGACATACCAAAGGCATGCAAGTATACATGATAAAATAGCTTTTAATTTCATCACTTTTCAGGAGGAATGAAGCATTATTTCAATGAGCTGTAAGGGTACCAACAAATTTGAACACGTCTGTATATCGCTATTCATTTGTTTTACATTTAAGACCCATGAACGCCAGCGGTTGCTATTTAAGAAAAAATTAATTATATACAGTACTGTGCAAAAGTTTTAGGCAGGTGTGAAAAAATGCTGTAAAGTAAGAATGCTTTCAAAAATAGACATGTTAATAGTTTATATTTACCAATTAACTAAATGCAAAGTGAGTGAACAGAAGAAAAATCTAAATCAAATCCATATTTGGTGTGACCACCCTTTGCCTTCAAAACAGCATCAATTCTTCTAGGTACACTTGCACAGAGTCAGGGATTTTGTAGGCATTTCTCCTACACAGAAACAGCTGTGTAGGAGGAATAAAACTGGGTGAGGAACAGCCAAACTCAGCTAACAAGGTGAGGTTGCTGAAGACAGTTTACTGTCAAAAGTCATACACCATGGCAAGACTGAGCACAGCAACAAGACACAAGGTAGTTATACTGCATCGGCAAGGTCTCTCCCAGGCAGAAATTTCAAGGCAGACAGGGGTTTCTAGATGTGCTGTCCAAGCTCTTTTGAAGAAGCACAAAGAAATGGGCAACGTTGAGGACCGTAGACGCAGTGGTCGGCCAAGGAAACTTACTGCAGCAGATGAAAGACACATCATGCTTACTTCCCTTCGCAATCGGAAGATGTCCAGCAGTGCCATCAGCTCAGAATTGGCAGAAAACAGTGGGACCCTGGTACACCCATCTACTGTCCGGAGAAGTCTGGTCAGAAGTGGCCTTCATGGAAGACTTGCGGCCAAAAAGCCATACCTCCGACGTGGAAACAAGGCCAAGCGACTCAACTATGCACGAAAACACAGGAACTGGGGTGCAGAAAAATGGCAGCAGGTGCTCTGGACTGATGAGTCAAAATGTGAAATATTTGGCTGTAGCAGAAGGCAGTTTGTTCGCCGAAGGGCTGGACAGCGGTACACGAATGAGTGTCTGCAGGCAACAGTGAAGCATGGTGGAGGTTCCTTGCAAGTTTGGGGCTGCATTTCTGCAAATGGAGTTGGGGATTTGGTCAGAATTAATGGTTTCCTCAATGCTGAGAAGTACAGGCAGATACTTATCCATCATGCAATACCATCAGGGAGGCATCTGATTGGCCCCAAATTTATTCTGCAGCATGACAACGACCCCAAACATACAGCGAAAGCCATTAAGAACTATCTTCAGCGTAAAGAACAAGGAGTCCTGGAAGTGATGGTATGGCCCCCACAGAGTCTGGGATTACATGAAGAGAGAGAAGCAACTGAGGCTGCCTAAATCCACAGAACTGTGGTTAGTTCTCCAAGATGTTTGGGCCAACCTACCTGCCGAGTTCCTTCAAAAACTGTGTGCAAGTGTACCTAGAAGAATTTATGCTGTTTTGAAGGCAAAGGGTGGTCACACCAAATATTGATTTGATGTAGATTTTTCTTCTGTTCACTCACTTTGCATTTTGTTAATTGATAAATATAAACTATTAACATGTCTATTTTTGAAAGCATTCTTACTTTACAGAATTTTTTCACACCTGCCTAAAACTTTTGCACAGTACTGTATGTGTGGTCATAAAAGAAAACGGAAGCTTTTTTAAATAACTAATGGGACTGCAGGATATATAAAACTCCCATACTTTAAAATTGCCAAAGCTAGAAAGAAAGGAGAAGCACGATACAGTTATGTTCTAAATTGAAAATAATCATTATGAATAGTAATACTGAAGCGAAAGCAGATGTACAGGTAAAAAGTACCCCGTGGAAAGAAAGCAAAAAAAAAAAAAAAAAAAAAAAAAAGCCTACATTACACAACTAAACTAAAATGACCGGTTTCTTAATGGCTGGAGCCAATGTCACATTAGGGTTTAACAAACAATAATTACATTATTAAACATTAATGTACTGTGTTAAACAACTCTCTCCCAAATAGGACAAATTTAATAGGAAAGCTTTTACATGCTAACTTATCATATCCATGATAAAACAATACACAAAGACTTCCCTGGGTTATGTATCAGTAGTCTGGCTAAGAGAAAACCCCTTGAGAAGCAAGCGGTGTTTTCTAAGAGTTGACCACCGGACACAATACACCAAGGCCAATCACAATATGAATCAATAAACACAAATGTATGGGTTACTTCTGTCATGACACACGTGCATCAACATATGAAATTAACAGAATAAAAGTTTTTTAGGCGGAGCATTTACAATGGGAAAATTTAATTTCACCAAGGTTGTTAACTAAGCTGAAGTGTTCCTTCCTATACGCGGAGACTACCGCATTTTCAATTCTCAGGGTTTTTGTAAGTTAATTGTATTTTACATCATTTGTTTTACATTTAAGGCCCATTAAGGGTTATATGTGTTGTCATAAAAGTACTGTACTGCTGCAGTTGCTTTCCTTGTCCACAATAAGAATGATGCATGAAGTAAAGGTAGCCTTAGAGGAAAAGTGCAGGAGAGTAGAGTGTAGAGGGAAAGCAACGTGGTGGTGGCGGGAACTAGTGGGAATCACACTACTTTCACATTGTATGTACTCTATGGCCTTATTTAGTGACATTGTTATGTAATCTTGTGGACTACCAAGTTTATATGAAGCATCATGCCAGTAGTGAGGGAGCCGAGCGCAACTGCAGTTTCGAGGGAGTGCGGTCTGCGTTCAGTGTACAGAAAGTCAGTGCAGGACAGAATGATCCTGAGAAATAAACCTAAAGTGAGCATAAAGGATTTTGAACAAAACAAACAAGTTATTCCTTTTCTTATTGTTTTACTTTTAAGTCTCACCTGACTGTTCACAAGAAATCGCCTCAAATCTTCATGAATCCTTAGCGGTAAAGTTCCATAACATTACTGCTATACATCACACATCCACCACTAGACATCGTAACGTTTTGTTTACACAATCCAGTTGCCACGAGTAGGCTGGAGCACAGAGTTATTGTTGCGGCTAGACTGGTTAATGCCAACACTAGTAAGGAGTGCAAAAAAGGAAGTGGAGGAAGTATAAGCATTTCAAGGAAGAATGCGTCTACACTGCATTCCAAAAGAGATGCAAACAAAAAAGAAAAAGGAATTCCCCTTCAAAACTAAAAGGGCACTCCATCAGAAACTCAAAGATTATTATTTATTTTTAATTTTAAATAAAAAAGACAAAGCAAACAATTAAATCAGTTCCACATACCACAGTCAGAAAAGAAAAAATGCGAGACACAAAAACTGTAGGTACATACATTCTTATTTATTTCTTAGCAGAAAACATTCAACATTTATTTTCACGATGGTAGTTTATTTCTTGTTTAAAATGGTTCAATTGTTTTTTATTTGGACATTCAGGACTTTTATTGTCTCTTTAGCCTTGAACCATTGTTGGAGAGAATTTATTTAGGGGCCCCAAAAACAAATAAATTGAACTTACACCAAATTCAGTACAAGCTCAACACGCAGTGAGAAAAAAGAAACAAAAAAAGAAGAAAGATGACTACTGGTAATTAAAGTACGGTAGAGTGTGTGCAGTAACTGATACTTAGTCTTTACTGTAGCTAAAATAAAATACAACCTGCAGGTAAACTAGATTAACCAGTACTAAAGGCATGCTGGAATGCAACCACCCCACTCCAAAAAAATTGTGTTAATGGACTGTATTTTCTTTGAGAAAGAGGTAGCTATGCAATACATTTCAGAGAGTTGCATTCAATAGTTCAATCATATTACAGTAGGAAAATACAGAATTCTGGTGTGGTGGACAGCACCTTGGATCACATTCACAATAACAATACCAAACAGAAAAAAAACATTTTAAAAAAATGCCATGCAATCAGTCAAATACATTCTGAATAAACACATGGGAACAGCAATGATAATTTTCAAAAAACAACAGCACTGTACAGCATGTAACCGGGTAGGTGCTTAAAATAATAATAAATAAATAAATAAATAAATACTGATAATGTGTGGTACATACAACTGAAATCCACACACTAATGTTCTTTAAATAGCTTACAATAAATTACACAGTAAATACACAGTAAAATATTAAAAGAAAATAAATGCAAAATACCGGTACAATGAAAGAAGCGAGAAATTATTTTTGGATTCAGGTTCTTCCAGCTTTTATTCAAAATAAATACAATTATTCCAGGCCTAAACAAAAAGGAACGTATACATTTTTTGTGCTGGCAATAACTTCAGTAATTTACGTAAGCATATGCTGTAGTTCTGCATACTCTACTACCATACGTACTGCACTTGAGATTACATCATACAATGATCAAAAACATGCAGCATTGTTTTCTCAAAGTGAAGACAGAAAGAACCATGTTCAGAATCAGAGTCACAGTATAAAATGCCTCTTTAAGCAGAAGTGAACCACGCAATGACTGTTTAGGCAAGCACCATGTGGGTTTGGAGACGAGTGAGTGGTTAGTCGTGATCGATCATGTCAGAAGCTGCAGGGACACACTCTACAGCAGTAGAAATAAGAGTGACACTATGATTGGACTTCAGTAAAGTGTCACAGTGCTTTGTTCCCCCCTCCTGAATCCTTAATGGAGTCTAGACATTTATAGCACAGAAGGCGCGCTCATTTTACTTCACCACCTAAGCACAATGGTTTGCTAAAAGAACAGACTGTGACAGACAGCTAGATACAGGAACTGAATATTTTTCTGGGCCCTAAAAGGTTAGGGACATTTAATGTGTTGTATTGCTTGATCTAACCTATGGCTAACAGGGAAATTCTATAGCTTTCAGGAAATTTAGTTCTAAAACAAAAATTTCTTTACATACTGTAACACATTTATATTGGGTATTGTAAAATGTATCCAATTACAATGGCCAGTTTTGAAATTCCATACTTCATGCACCAGTGGATCTGACCACATCTGAGTTGCAGTACCTTTATTAAAATCAGCCTAGTTATTTTATATTCCTAATGTCCATCTCACAGCTGGTCCTGTAGGAATACAGTGAATCTTCAAGATGTGCTTCCTGTCCTAAGGCTATAACAGGAAAGAGGTGGTTTTAAGCTCCTTCTGAAATGACCCTAGTCCTTTGATGCAGATCACTTTGGAAATCTCCACAGACTAGAAGACTTCCTCTATATATCTTGCACATTTCCTCCTTGGCCATTCACAAATAACAGCCTTTTATATAAAACAAGGAATACTTTGTCTCTTTACCTTGTTGACCGCTTGGATATATTGGTCTAAAACAAGACATACTAAAATTCTTATGCAATTAGAAGAAAAACAATTCCGTTGAGAATGTCAAGCTTTTTCATAAAATAAAGAATATTTCGGTCAACAACTGGTTATCTGTTGACTAATTGAACATTATCCTTTGTTAAATTTGGACTGGTTTTACACGCTACAGTAACAGATGCTTCTCATGGAGCCAATGTACTGGAAAAGTATTTTGACTGAATCTGTAAGTGGCTTAGAAAAAAAAAAAAGATAAAAAGCTACATCTGTAACTTAAAACCATGAAAAAAGGAACAAAGCTTTCAATGTAGAAAATTATATAAAATGAGGTTTCAATTAAAATCCAGAAAGTATTTAAGACAAACTGCCAATTAGGTTTGGTCTCCAAGGCAAAGTTTGATTACAACAGCATGAGTCACAATCATGTTTAGCAGGGCCAAAGTCACAGTAGGAATCCCTTTTGAAATTATTTAAATTTTAAAAATATGAAAGTAATACAGGCAAGTTCCAGAGCAGGCACATTTAACTTTCTAGTGATGTAAAATATTAAAACTCCAATACCATACAGCATACCCTCTAAGCTTAAGATACTGAGAAACTTGCCGTTTTGAATGAGAAAGGGTAAATCTGCCTCAGATTGTGAATCAGCCTCCGATTTATCTATATAAAATAATCTAGAATTTTTATGAAGCCTGTCAGATCTTATCATAAATGCAGCCCCGTCAGTTGTTATCAGATATAGACTGCATGCTTAACTGGTAGCCTGCATATAATTGCTTTATACTACTGTATAAAACACTGGCGTCTGCACTGCTTTTAATTGTAACCATCTTTTGGGCTACTAAATTTCCCATTTTGGGAATAGCAAATTCTGTTTAAAAATGGCCAGTTGTTTGTCTCCCACTTTATCAACATATTAATAATTAAACATGGCATTTGAACAAATATAATGTTGATAGTTAAAATAAGAATAAATATTACCACAATTCTTTATTTTTATTAAAGCAAAGTAAAGTAAATCAGCTGAAGACACTTCAAACCTGTCAATGTTTATAGACATCATTTGGCTCATAAGCAGGAAAACCTAGGAATTATATTACGACAGTTCAGAAAACAAATGTTCAGCACTGTCGTGAGAATCGTATTTACAGTCTTCCACTGACACTGTAGTTCAGTCTACAAATAAAGGTGTTTTGAAAACTACCTGTTTATCTTATTGCTGGCATTACAATAACAATAAAAAAAAATGAAACAGTTTAGTAACAGTCCAGCAATGTCATGTGAGAGCAATCCTATGTACAGTACTGCACAAATGTTACTGGCATTACAATAACCAGGATAAAATATGAAACACTGATTTAAAAAAGTGCACTGTTGACTGACTCCGTTGCTCTCACAGGTTCAGTGTTGTGTATCGCCCGATTGTAATTTAAATATCGCCCCTTTAATGTAAACTCATAATTAATCCTCCCAAACGGTGTGTAGTGTAGTGACTACATCCCTTACACAGTAAAGCAATGCATTTCCTTTGACCATATAGCTAGAAAAATAGCTCTGAGCTCGTTTCTTCATCGTCAGATAACAATGTAAATAAGAAATGGCCCTGGTCTAACATTGCTAATAATAGCGTTGTTAAAGGCAGGAAGCATGTAAAGAAATAAACTAAACAATAATTAAACTTGCAAATAATTTGGCTTACTTTCTTCGGGAAAGCCCCGCCTGAGCGCAGCACAGTTTTCATAAAAAAAAAAAAAAAAAATTCTTATATTCTTAAATTAACTCTTAAGTCAAGGTTCTGCCTACTGAAAAAAGTACCAGCGCTTTTCTGGGTTGACTTCACCACTGCTGGCAATATGATCTTTTAATGGTATTGACTTATTGACTCTTACATGATCAAATGGAATGACAGCAAAACATAGATAAACCAGATTTTTCTTTTTAGCCCTGTCTTTTACTGAAACACTGCATTTTTTTCTTCGTTGGTGCAGCTGCCATGTTGAGTTTCAGCAGAGACACATGAGTGAAGTCACATGATGAATAAACTCAACTTGCAAAAAAATAATGCACACGGTATGTCGTTTTCAATTACTATACGATACATTCAAATGTGTATTTGACTCTAGATTAATATTTTGATTACATTTTTACCACAAATTTTTACCGCGTTTCAAAATGCTTGCAAAGATGATATTTCTGAAATGGTCGTTTTTTTTTAAAAAGGGAAATAAAACAAAAACCGAAAATTATGAGCATTGTGATTTTTATTTACGTTTACCGGAGTATTTATACTTCTAAATAATGCTGAAAGATTTCTCTTCACTAATTAGTATTCAATTATATGACAAGTTAAAAACCGCAAAGTTCGTGAGCAGCACTCTCTAGAGGCACAATCGCCAGACGCCTGCTTCGCCCACCCTGTACAGGAATGTGACGTGCATTTTTACAGAGGGAACTTAGAGAATCAACGGCAAGACAGACGCAAATATGTTTAAGTTAATACTTTGCAAGAATGCTCTCAAAATGATAGGTTTACCTTGAGATGGAGTCTTGGTTAAGGTTGATATTTATGATAACTTGCGAAAGTTAGTAAACTGAGTGCGAAGGCTGTTCACAGTTATTGAGAAAAATGTGAGCATTTTAAGCATTCGAGGGAACACTGCTTGCATACAAGGCTTTCATTGTTTTATTGCATTTATATTTGTAGTTTCAAAAACTTGAATTAATACTGTAGCTAAATCATATTATATACTGTATGACATTTATCATATTATAAAGAAATAAAAAGCCACAGATCAAATTATTACTACTGTATACTACGGAAACTATTTTTTAGCCAAATACTATACTGCCTAAAAGTCAATAGTTCATTATTCAGAGCTTATAAACCACACCAGAATCTCAGAATAACAGTTACATCCACAATTTATCCTGCCAAAAAACATGTATTTAATCTTCCTTGTAACACTGTTTGTTAGGAAGCACAATGCATCAAAGTGTTGCTGCAATTTTCTTCCATCTATCTAATATGCAACAAATCAAGTTTCTTCCTGTTCTAATTTAAAATGCCGATTACAGGTGTTGAGCCCAGTTGTAACCAGGCAATGAATGTATATTATATAAATGGCAGCCAAACTATCATTTAGACATCTCAAATTGCATTTTAATATAGCTTGAAATATTTAGAGATCTCTGTAAACACACCCTTTTGAAGATATCTAAAAAATAAGATCTCAAATTGATTTACAGATATCTTTAAATGGTTTTGCTAGCATGGTAAGCTAAACTGTCATTTAGAGATATCTTGAAACAACTTCCTCTACATTTAGAGATATCTCTAAACCATTTTAAGATATCTGTAAATAACTTATTGTTCACGTAGAGATCTCTCAATCACTTAGAGATCTCACAATGAACAGGAAGTCATTTCAAGATATCTTAATGATTTAAAGATATCTGAAAATGCATTTTAGATATCGAATTTAAAGCTCCATTTAAAAAGATATCTGGAAATCATTGAGATATCTCAATGTATTTTAGATATTTTCAAATATTGAGAGATCTGGAAATTTAGAGATATCTTCAAATATTGAGAGATATCTCAAATTAATGTAGAGATTTCTAAATATTTGAAGATATCTCTAAATGACAATTTGGCTTGCCATATATAAATTATATTTGAGAAATGAAGTCTTACTGTTTTGTCCTTTAGTCTCTCTCCATGGATAAGAAAATCGGTGCAGCCATTTTCTTCCTGACGATTGACTTTGTAGACCGTAACACAGCTGAGTCCACCCCCTCCCCACGGCAGCCATCCACCACTTGAGTCATCTCGGGTCATCACCACTGCTCGCACGCGTGCATAACTATCACTGAAACACAAACGCAAAATAAATAATAAATGGCAGCTTAAAGAAACCCAAGACATCTTAAATATCTACAGTCCACCATCTTCAGTTTCAGAGAAGTAGCAATAAAGGTTAATTAATATGTTAAAATAAAAAGTTGTCATTTAGCTGCTATATTGTTTAACGTGGTGTCCACCTACTGCATTCCTTCAGCCTTCTGACGGATTTGAATATTAAAATGTTTATTTTTAGGTTTCCACTACGAAATCGTTCCCAGTTGGTTTCAGGACAATACCAGACATTTCAGACAATTTCCTGAGCTCTCCTGATTCTGTGATTTTCATCAGGAATAGCAGCTATTAAAGTAATTTGGGAACAAGGGACGTTGCAGGTACTCAAATGTTCAAATTACAGTTTCTTAAGAAGCACAATGTATCAGAAGCAAAATTACAAAAAAATGAGAATATTTCTAAAAGGTGTCAAGTACAGAATTTAGTTTGTTAATTAATGAAATAGAAATGGAGTGTAAACAAAAACAAAATGCAGACACAAAACAATTAACCAATATTGGACATCTGTACCACATTATTTTGCTATTAAATGTTTAGAGCTTAAATCTCAATGCAAAAGCAATGCAAAGTGGCTGTTCAATTCAAGTCACAGCACCTCAATATGGCAGTTACCAAAATATCTAGCATGCAGGGTTTACATGACTGCAAATAAAGTGGTTACCTTAAATAACCCGAGAAGAAAGCATGGACAATGCAATGGTGTTAGATTTGTCTAAATCCTGCCGCAAAAGGGTTTCCTTAGTAGATCACTCGCCAAAGTTAAGCTGTAGTTTCTGTAAAACTAAAAATGTGTTTGGAATCTTGATAATGTATGAGGTGATCATGTATGAGCAGTTGATGAAGCAGCAGCTGCAGATAAACAAATGAATAGTCTATAAGCTCCATACAAACATATTTGTTTGACAGTGAACTAATGCTTCAATACAGAATACACAAATGCATAGGCTATCATGTTACAAATGCGTAATGATCTAGCCGCAAATTATTTTATCAAAGTATGAATGTATAAATAAAAGCATATTCTGAAATCATTCAAAAGACATTTTCTACGAAGTTCTGTGCAGGGTCTCTCTCAAGATTGTAAGCGGTACTGTATCATTTTGCAGTTTGGTCAGTGTGTTCTGGCTGGTCAAACCGTGCAAAACGATCTCTTTTACAATAAGAGACACCCTATACACAATATGTTATAAAAATCACAAAAGCATTGCTTCTACTTGCTATTAAATGTGTGGTGTTTTTTTTTTTTCATTTTCACATTGTGCCGCAGTTACGATGTATACAAACAATGACGTATGTACAAAGAAGATGCACTGGAGCTGTTAAATCTCTATAACTTAGTTCTGAAAGCTTGGTGTAAAAGAAGATTATCTGGAACTTTATTAGAACATGCTTGTTGAGCCTCAAATTTATCATTGTATTTGTTTGTCTCGGGGGGTGTAATTTCAAGAAATGGAGGCCACCTTTAAAAGTGATTTTATATACATTAAAATATACACAAAAGGTTTCAAAGATTAAAAAAAATCTTAATTTTCGGGATGTTAAAAGCCCTTCTTCAGCTGTTTAAAAAGAAGTAATCACAGTGCAGTAAACTTGTTATTCAAGAACTGTAATTATACAAAAATTCTGTGGATGGTGTCATGATTATTAGACTAGAATGTTAATTCCCAGAGGTTCCATTCTATTCTAATAATCATGACACCACACAGAATTTTTGTATCTAAACCTTGTGCACATTTTTTAAAAACCTTTTCTTTCATATGCCTTCAATTTTGTACACTGCAGTGTATATATATATTATATATATATATATATATATATATATATACACACACACACACACACACACACACACACAGAGTACTGTGTAAAAGTTTTAGGCAGGTGTGAAAAAATGCTGTAAAGTAAGAATGCTTTCAAAAATAGACATGTTAATAGTTTATATTTATCAATTAACAAAATGCAAAGTGAGCGAACAGAAGAAAAATCTAAATCAAATCCATATTTGTTGTGACCACCCTTTGCCTTCAAAACAGCATCAGTTGATAGGAATACAATAAATCTGAAGACAGTATAAATGCACTAACACTGGGGAGCTAGAGCTAATGTGAAACGCTTCTATTAAATCGTTTTGTAATTCAACAAAAACTGTTAAGATTTAAATGAGATGTAAATGTAAAATGCCTTTTATTTCAGCTGTTGCAGCTACTGTATCACAAAGCTATTTTCCAGGTATGCAAATTCAAATAAATATATATTGAGAGCATGTTAAATTTTACAAGGCATGAAAGAATATTGTAGGTTAACGAGAAATGTATATATTTTTTCCTGAAATCTAATGCTTTACAATACAGTAATGGGAAATTCAATTTATTTTTTATTTTATAAATGTATGAATGGGTTGAAGTGTGTAACAACTCATGCCTGTTATATCGCTGAGGATTTACTTAACAAAAAGGCACAAGTTGCCTACTTGCTGCACCTAAATTTACTTTATGAAAGTCTCAATGTAAAATATAATAACTAACTATTTAATATTGTTTATGGTGTAGACTAGCAAAACACATTTTTTTTCTGATAGTTGAATGTTTGACTTATTAAGGCTGCTTTGAACACTAAGAGACAATACATTTGTTTGTATCAGGTTTTGGATATATCATGTGGCAACTGTATAGAGTCCTACAACAATACAAAAAATAGCTTCTTGCAATACACACACATTATACAGCAAACTTTCGCTTCCCACTTGATTTCAGGTTCTATCATACACTATCTGTACCAGCAGGGTCTGTCCAGCGAGAACACAGATTCCTCAGGCATTTGGGGTAGCCCATTTCACCAAGACAGTCTAAGCACCCTCGTGAAAATCGCTCCTTTTATTGTCCACTTTGTTTGTCTCCCCTAAGTAGCAAGCAAAGTAAACATTTGCTGTTCCTTGCAATGACAGCCTGGGGAGAGGCAATGCAGCATGCATCAATTGCAACCACCCCCCACCCCCCCGTCTAACTGTTATTGACAGGAAGGAAATGCCAAGAAAGCAGGAGCCATGTCGCTCACACCACAAGGCCAAAAGGCAAGCAGCTGTCCCCTAGAGCGCTGACCAGAACCTGACCTCTCCATGCCAGTATGTGTCCCATAGTGAACTCGAGGACAAAGGGGGCAGACCATTTATTCACAGAACTTTTGGCATGCACAATAAATCAGGCAAATGCAGTAAATAATAAAGCTTTGCGATTCTAACACTCTACTATGGCCGAGTACTGTATTGATTCAGCCATCACAACTACCAACTGCACTTACTGTAGTTTAAATTGTTTCTCCTGCAAACTAGAAATCCCAACTTAATCTACAATAGATTACCACTGCTCTTCTTTGGTTTGCGCTAAATAAAGATCATTTAAAAAGATGGTGCTAATATAAAGACAACTATAAATGCAATGCACATTTAAAAGCATTGTTCTAAAAAAAAAAAAAAAAAAGTGCCTCTTGCTTTTAGTGCTACTGTATGAGCACAAAAAAACATCTGAAAATGTAGGTTTACAGTACAAACTGTATTTTAGGCAACTGTATGTATGAAGACTTCAAAAAATCATGTTCTATAATAAACAATTGTAAAAGGAGTACAGGACTTATTTACAATAGTGTTCTCCAAAAACATTAAACCCAGTGTTTTTATTTATATATATATATATATATATATATATATATATATATATATATATATATATATATATATATATATATATATATATAAATGGGCATGGAGAAGACACATAAAAATACAGTCTAACTTAATTATAACAAACCCTCCTGGGACCTGGAGAAATGTTCGTTATATCAGGGTGTTCACTATAATAGGATTTGGCAATTTGCTGTATCAGAATAAATGAAGAAACACCCAAATTGAATTGAACATCTTTATACAGTATACAGTAGTTCTTTCAAGACAACTTCACATTGATCATCATTTAAACTCTATGTTTAAAAAAAACAGTAAAGAAATGACAAAAAAAAAAGTACACTTACATGCTGAATACAGTAATTATGTGCCCTTTCTCTTAAAGCATATCCAAGACTGCTTCAGATTTTTTTTCTTTTATCAATACATGCTGTTTCAATCTTGTTACTGCCTCACGCCTGGTGCCATGGTTGCAGTTTGTGTGAAGATGGCAATGGTTGCATACGTCACACATGATTCGCACTACAATAGGTTATCTATGAATCAGCCTTATCTTCGAATTAGCCTACCAAGGTCTTTGTTTTCACTGAGAGAATAACACATTCACACTGGAGAACGTTCAGTGTCAATCACTACCATGATCGTATTATCCGGGTAAATTTTGTAAAAGTGATCGTTCTAGGGCTCATTTTCATTGGAAACAGTTCTTGCTGCTTGGATAGTTAAAAAAGGGGGTTCTTTATAATAAGTTAGAGTACATTATTTCTGATTCACAGGCTATTAAATATATATTTTACCATTCCCCCAGGCAGTACATGTTATTTTAAAATGTCTGTATTTCAAGTGAAATGGAAATGGTTTTGATACCACAAGTGTGGGCAGCAACACAATTTGTTGCAACCAAAACTAAGCAAGCACAATGGGCAATCTCAGTGCACCTTGCTGGGTGTATGCAACATAAGGTCAGAATGGATCTGCTGCTAGCGCAGAGAGAAGGGGTCTTAAAACTATTCCAAGTTAGTCTGACTTCCCTTCCGAACTCAGAACAGTAGCCACGGATCAAAACATTTATTTTAATGCTGTAGTTAGAAGAAAAACAGCCTGGTTTGAATTTAGTAATTAAAAACAAATAAAAACTGTAGGCTACATTCAATGTTTCTGTACTGTAATTACAATACAGCAGGAAAATAATGTTCATTTACTGTAAATGCAGTTGCATTTATTTCCAGTAGTTAAAGAATCTTTATGCTCAAAGCATGCGACTGACAGACAGAATGTTTGATTGGATTTATTTTTTAAATGAATGAGGTAATTAAATGGTTTATAAATATGTAACTAATTTCTAAATGACCATTTACAATTTCCATTAACACTTAATTTTGCCACATTTTCTCATCTCTGTGCAAGAATCACTTTCCTGTTGGCAAAAAGCAAAAACGCTTGTATTAATAACTATTAAATGCAAGATAGACAACAGCTTTTCTTGAAGTATAACCAAACTATTTTGTTTTAAAAGAAAACTTGCTTTGATTGTCTGCTCATCAAAACTGTATTGTGTCACAGCACATGGGGGCAGTTACTTCCAGGACCCGTGACAGGTCTGCAGCAAAAGCAGAAACGCCTTCACAATACAGCAGTCACTGAACTGCATCTTTTGGGGATGTGGCTGGATCCCTGGCTGCAAGCCAACCCCACCTCCCTCTCCTCTTACTCTGTTACACACAATGGCTGCTTCTCCACTGAATTTTCATGTTATTAGATCCTGGCCTTCAGTTTTTGTGCTCACACATTAGTCACTGGAGCATGCTGCAGGAGAGACACGCTGTGCAAGTTAAGACTGGAAATGTCCTTTTTTCATTAGCATTAGAAAGGAAGAAAAAACACCAGTTCTGGGCCAACAGCAAGTTCTGTTGGAGGTTGTTGCTGTTGAAATTCCCCAAAACTGTCTATTCGAAATTTTTTAAATCAACACTAATTTATATTTGGAATAGCCTAGTTCCTTCCGAACACCATTCCCCAAACAGAAACAGTGGCTTCACATAGAAGACATTTTTAAATAAAAACTTATGAAGCTTAATTTTGAAAGTTACAATAAACTTAACAAGATATGCGCCACTAAACCTGAAGCACTACCACTGTAATTAAAGACCAAGAACTGTAAAAACTAAATAGGACACTATTATGATGTTTTACTATTTATTAGCATCATCATCATCACCTACAATTACTGTATTGTCTCTTGTTGCTAGGAAAGTAGTGTGGGAGGGAGGGTCTGTATATCTGTACATGTGTCTGTACGTGCGGTTGCAAAAAGGAAACCAAAGTCGATTGCAGAACTCAAAGTTGTATGTGCTGAAGAATGGGCAAAACAATCTCCGGAAAGATGCCAGGGACGGTTTCAAAATACAAAAAAAAGACTGCAAGCTGTAAAGGAAGCAAACATGTGGGCACACAAAATACTAATGTAAGGATGCCCGAATAAATACCCTTTATCAAAGTATGAAATTCGTTTTTTTTGCGCAATATTTTTCATTTTATGCATGTTATGTAATAAGTTGTTTAGCCTAAAGCCGAATCTCTTCTTTAATTTATGTATTTCACTAGAGCAATTAGAAATTATAGAAATCACTTTTTGTGGTTTGTCTTTGTTTTTTTTAAATACTTTTGTCTGTGACTGTATATAAAAGAACCACCAACTGAACTTGCTAAGGACCTTCTTTGGTACACAGTGCAGGTCATAGTAATACATATAGGCCCTGGTGCATATAGGCCTATATAATGCAAAACAAAAAGTAAAGTACACTATCAGAATATTTTGAAGCACACTGTGGCCCAAATAAATATAATTCACTTCAGGGCAGTTCCAATTGCATTTAAATTATTGTTTCTTGGTGAAAAGAAAAACAGACTACTCTAGTACAGTAATATGGGTCTTCCGATGACACACTAGTTGTTTGGACCATCTGCAAACTTTCCTATGGCCATAAAGTTAGTACTTTTACAGTAAGCATGCAGTTTGTTTGGCATATTTGACAGGGCAATCTGAATATCCACAGGAATCTCCAGTGTGGAAACATTGAGGGGTGGGGCAGTGTCTGGGAGCGTGGCTACCACCTGCAACCCAGAGAGCTTATGCAGGGGATGAGGTGAATTGAGCAATGTGGATTAAAGCAATTCAACAGTAAAACGGCAGGCGCAATTAAGTTAGAAATGAGCAACAAAAAAGGTACAACAGTAAACAATATTGCAGCCATATAGAAAAACAGTTAATGTTACATTTCTAAATCAAAACTTTGCACTGCAGGAGATCAAATGCTTTGTACACAGTCAGCAACGCTTCATCAGGGCGCCTCTGGAAATGTAAAAATATCCAGAATAAGCGGCTGTTCCAATAAACGAGAGGCATTTGAGAGGACCTGTGTCACACTTATATTTATTTATTTTTAATTCTAAATTAAATGAAAAAGAAAGAAATCACATTATGAATAAATGTTAAATGCATCATTTGAAATACGAGTCATTATTTTTGCACCCTTAACAGCCTGAGCCAGAGGCAAATCGGCTCGTTTTCACTTCAGACATGACGACAACTCGCAAGTGACAAAAAAGGCAAAAAACAGTGGTTTACGCAAGTCATAGCGTAATCATTGCACTATGTGAACCGGACTTGCTCTGAAAGCGATCTCTGTTCATCATTTGAAAATACTATCCCATTGGGAAGAACCGTTTCCCAGAGTTCAGTCCCATTTAAGCATCCCGATTATCAGTGTCTCGATTAAGTGGTGCGGACTAATTCTAGCCCATTGTTTCCAAAAGCTGTTCACAGAGCCAAGACAATCAGTTCACTAGGGATGGACCATGTTTCAGGGTTGTCAAATTATCAAGCTTCATTAGGAAATAAATATTTAGAAAGAGACCTTGAAATTCCAAAAGAGGTCCCCATCTCAGTGTTGTAGTTTCACATCCTTATTTTAACTGTAGTACTACAAACCAGAATAAATAATCATGCCCTACTATTTTCTGATACTTAACCTATGTCTACAAAGATTCCTTACATCTCGTAGCTAATAGGGACGGGAATTTTAAACGTTTAAACGCTCAAGAAGTAGTCAAACGTTTAATATGCTAGACGTATAACCAGTCCTGTGACAAATTTCACCAAAACACTTAGAAGTGGATTTTAATACAAGTTTTGTTTTAGTAATATGCATTATACAAATCAAAAAGATCAAATGTCTGTTAGAGAAAAAAAGAAAAAAAACAGTGCGTGAATGCTGCCTGACGAACCTTCGAAGGTTTTAAACTGCCATCGAATTCCTGGCTAGCGAATGAACCTTCGAACACAGCCCAACTTTTTAGCAATTTAGTTTAAAGCTTGTGTGAATATGTGAATTTTAATACGTTAAGTTATTTAGTAATACTTGACCATATACAATGAACTGCACAAGGCGGCAAACATACCAATTAATATATTACTTAATTGTGTGGAGGTTTATGTACACTAGTATGTAGAGGAGAGTGATGTTGGATTCGAGTACTTGGAAATTGTAATGCTCAAGAGCTTGATCAGGTTCTTTTATTTATTTATTTATTTTTTATTTTAATAACCATATAATTTTAGGCAAAGTTATACAGATAACATATATATTAACACGAGACAGAATAAATGTTCTAATTTAATTAATGTCAAATACATTAGATTCAGTGTTTCCCCTTTTCTTATTAGCTCTAAACAAGTTCCTGTGATGTTTTGTGGTCTACAGGCTGCTGTAAACTGTCTCCACCCTTTAGACACTAAATGCCCCTCTTAGTGACTTCACACAAAGAAAAAAAAAAAAAAAAACGAATCAGGGAACGTCAGTCCCTCCCGTCCATTTATGTGTGTTTCACGATCGCAATCCTAGAAGCCCACTTCAGTATGATCGTGTGAACATGATTCCAGTCCTTAAAGGGTTAATATTACAAACTTGTGTAACTAGAGCTGCGGAAGGTGCAGCACATGAATATCAGCAAACCAATTCAGAATTTATGCAAGCACATTTCAGGGACCTATGAAATCTGTTTTATTATTTTGAATTTTCGGATTTATTTTTTCCTGATTTCGGATTTTTTGGGTTTAAAAAAATCTAATTTGTTAGTTCGTTTTTTACAACCACAAGTGTTTGATACATCGACAGCAATGATGAAGCTAGAAATGCATGAAAAAAATGACAAAAAACCCTTTCTAAACAGTTTTAAATCAAAGTGCTTTCAGAAAAAAGGGTACAAATTGGCACAACGTAATAGAAACAAACTAGGAACATTGTAATTAAAAAAAAAAAAATCTAAATGCAGGCTTTTAGTAGTTTCATTTCAACAAGCTGAACTAACATTTCAAAATAGATTTAATGTTTTCATTAATAATTAATGACAAACAATATAAACAAGCCTAAATATTTTGATTTTTTCTAATTTAATAAAAAAGGCATTTAGTAATATCTCCCTGAGAACTTTGGGAGAAAAAAATGCAGCAACTAGACCCTACATTCTGCAGTAGTACTACTGTATCTGCTCACAATAACTAAGGTAGTCGTCTGTCCTCCCCAAAGCGGTAACGGTAGCTAGCAAGTGAAGTGGCACGAGAGGCAGTGCTTTTTTACAGTTAAAAGCATGGTCGTGTACAGTGGCTGAGAGGTGCAAAAATAGTTTTTTAATGCGTTCCCATGACGTGTGTTTCTTGAAGCCTCTTGTCATACAAACACAGCACTATTTCAATGTAATTTTTAGAATATATTTTGTTTAAACTGATTTGGTGGTAATGTCCTCAGGTGCCTAATTCCGTTTTTTTCTCTGAATCTCCACAACGCGGATTTCATAGAGCCTGAATTTGTGTGACAGTTTCAAAAAATGGCAAATGAAAAAGAGCTCAGTGTGATACGAGATTAATATAAAAATAATATAACAAAAAAAAATCATAGGATCAACAGCAGCGCTTGAGCTTATATATAAAAGTTTGACAGCAAAAAGTAAAACCAGATTATACACACAGTGATCTCTATGGAGAGCCATCTGGGACAAAAACGAGTTGTGCTGCTTTAGAGTGAGCCAGAATCTCATGGGACAGAAAAAAGGCAAGCACGTCATTCTGAAACGCCTCGCTTAAACAGTACCAAAAAATGCTGTGTAGTGATTTTTACATACTGTATATATTATATATATTTTGTTGCAACTTTGTTCTGTGGAATGTAATAAATGAGAACCAAAACGGTGTTTTTTCAACCTTCACTTTACAGCACCATTTCCAAAAAGTGTTTAAAATTCAATTTCAGTTTTCGTTTTGCTTGTTCAGCTACAAAAAGGCACAAGTTAACCTCATGTTATTACTTTATGTCTATGACCACTGTTTACTGTGAAGAAATGGCAATGGCAAGGAATGCAAAAAATAAAATAAAATACTGTGTCAGCTTTATGTACTATTTATTTTGGGAATAAACAAAACAGCCTTTAACTTGAACTGCTATTTGGCATCCTTTGTTTTGTAGTTAATTCACTGGGGTAAAGTAAGTCCTACACAACTTATTCTTTACTCCTGGGATATTTTTCTATTTTAACGTGTTACATATTGTAAGGTCTTGCTGTAAAATAAAGGCACACACACAGGGGCCACAGCCGCACCCCCTGCCTCTGCTGCTACACTGTCTCTGCCTGCGTTCAGAGCAATATACTGGCTTTTATTACTTTTTGAAAAACTAACGAATATCCAAACGAATATTTAAATTGAACAAATATCCGAACATGAAAATCCTGTGTTCATCCCAGCACTAGTTTTCAAATAAAATACACTTTGTCTTGCTTGGGGGGGGGGGGGGGGAGTACTATCGTACCTACAAACAAGGGGAACATCATCTCGACACAGCCCAGGGAATTTTGGCATTGCACAATACAATAAATGCACATCATGCTTAACTAGCTCATTTAATTAAATTATCTTTTAAAATGCCAAGACTACAATTCCCCTCAATATGGCAGCCATGACCTAGAAAAATCACGTAATACAACATTGTACAGAGTACAAAACCAATATCAACCAGAAACCAAAGTCATACTCACCACAATATAGTGTTCACATTATAATGAATTAGATCACAGGTCAAAGTGAAGGAAACTAGGAATGCACCAACAATCTGATCAGAATCCGTGCCGATTACCAATAAAATAACAATCTGTAATCAGCGTTTTCCTGTCATCAATATCACAGATTCTCATTATAATATAATTAATATCATTATCCCCGACACCGCCCATCTCAATGAGCCAGCAATGCAAGAGCGCTGTGTGGAGCTCATTTAAAACAAGATTCCAAAGAATCTATCATACCTGTAATGTTATACTTAAACATGAATGTCAGACCTACAGTTTTTATCTCTAATCCATATTGAAAATTACTGTTCTTTGTCCGTGGTCTCTCCTTCAATAAAACTAAATAAGCTGGTCCCCACCGTTCAAATCAACTCAGCACTCATCAGAACAAACTGTTGTGGGTGTGCCGCTTTCAGTAAGAACAGGGTGATATACGGTCTGTACACACGCTGTTAACTTTTCTGTTCCAAACTTTTACAGAACACAGTATTATGATAATGCATAACCGCATTATTTTATTTATTTTTTTCTGCCCAACTCAGTATTTCTGTACTTTGGCATGTTTGGGGCTTTCCAACTCTATTTACAGTTAATCATCTGTGTTTTTGGACTTTTGTGTCAGGTACCAGTAATCTGCATTAGGAGAAATACTACTGTAAATCTGTAATTCAAATATCACACTTCCTTTCAAAGAATGATTTAAAATGTGACTAATATTTTACTCTGACAAAACTGAAAAAAAGGCATAGCAATGGTAACTTTTTTTTTTTTTTTTTTTTTTATATAAAGACAATCAGAATTAAAAAAAAAAAAAAAAAACACCCTAAAGTTGCACAATATTGCCACAGTATGTATTTTCTATTAAGGTCTATCCTCTACTCAAAACCACATGGTGCTGCAGTTTGTTAGAAAAATTCTAACATACAAATAAACAAGTAAATAAATAAGTGCTTTGTTTAGTTGATGGTAAACAATTAGGAAATAAGCTAATACAGGTTAGTACTTAATACATATATCACCACCATTACAACATATATTTTTAATACTAAGGCCTTTGTTATTGGACAAGTCAACTGTTTACTAATGACTAGTACAGTACACATACAGTATGGTGTTTGTACTAACTAAACTAAAAAAAGTTTGAATACTGTAAACAGGTTTAAATAAAACTACTTTGAGAATAAGTAGGCTATCCCGCTGCAGTGGCTTGCCTGCTAATTTAAACTAATATTCTGCGTCAATCAGTTTCCTTCAAAACCATTATCAAAATACAGTATCAAGGAGTCCCCGAGTGGCTCATCCAGTTAAAGGGTAAGTCACACAGCTTGGACGGCACCAGTGCGCGTCGAGGCTGTGCAAAGAGGCCGAACTTTGCTGGGGACCCCGAGGGAGGTGTTGCATTGGCTCCGACGCTCCTGGGGGGGGGGGGGAATGGGAAACCGGCAGGGACATATTCTCCTCATTGCGCAACAGCAATCGCTACTGGCCAGACACCGAGCATATTCAGAGTGGATAAGAAGCAGGGCTGATCTCTGTCTTCCGGGATAGGTAGCCTGACGACTACTGCTCTGGATTGCTTGGCGTAAAAGAGATTCTGGCTTTAGGCTTGTGAGATCGGAGGATGCTCTTATGCCCTCAGAATGTCCGTGCTATGTGGAGACTCGCTGTGGTGATGAGAAAAAACAGAATTGGAAATTTCAAACTGGGGGAAAATAAATCAATTGGTCACTCTAAAATAAATAAATAAAATCGGTAGCAGTTCACAAAAATATCTTCTTCAGTCACTATGCTAAGGCTGCAAGTTTCATCACTTGGTTGAGAAACATGCTTGCAGTAGAAAAATGCAACTGCAAAACAGCAGTGATGATGGGGATTGGAAGTAAGGTAGAAGTGGATGGAATGTTCCAGTGCAAGGCTGGGTGAGAAAGCAGAGTAGTACTGAGACTTGTTTTGAACAGGATGTTGAATAAAAAGGCGTTCCTATGAAAACTTACCTTTTCTTTCACTTTGTCAATTATGATTTGCAGTGTAGCATTACAGGAACTGTACCAATACCATAATGTACCTGAACCACAACACAGGTATATCAACTCCCCCATAAAAAAAAAAATAGGTCTACAAAAATGCAGTATAACATTTTTTCAACAGGCTTTTACACAAAAATCTACACAATGATTGGGAAGAAATTAGAGAATAGTTAAAAAGTTATGTGTTTTCTGTTTGTGACCAAAGCGAGTGTTTATTGCACATTATTATTTACCATTTCATTGAGCACAGTCCTACTGTAGAATATTTACGTACTTAAAATAGTTTAAAATAAAAATATTTTCAATGTAACCTTGTCTATTTGTATTATTCGGAGTAGTTTTCATGATCTACATTGTGTTTTATGTTTGCAATGCTAAAGAGAAATGCAATATTAATACAATTTGTAAAAAGCAGACTAAGCTTTAAAATGCAGATTTTATGTGTTCATAAAATGCAAGTTTTTGAAGTGCAGTGTGAAATCTGAATACCACCAATTTAGTAATAACACCCATCAATGCATAGAAATATTTTCAGATTCAGTAAACATGTCACATACCATTTGATTTACCAGTAATAAATGCACTCCCCTTAAATACATCAACACAATTCTCTACAGTACTGTACACTGCAGGAATTTGAGTTAAATTACGGTTCATATAACACCTAAATTAAGCTGGCAAGTAGTTTCAAAACTTCTTAGTTTAACACAAAAGAGCAATAACAGGTACATTTTCACATTAGCAGGTGCAAGCAATTTTTTGTAAAAGTAAATGTACATTTCCCCTACCCTACATTGTTATCTTTTAAAAGCACCAGTACTTACCGGTATATTCAACACTCTTGCACCATTAGGAAATAAATCAATGGGTTTGAAATCAAGTAATTTTGCCATTGGAATTCATAAGGGCTGCAATATTTTCTCCTTCACCGTTTGGGAACTTTTAATAGATAAAAATATATAATGTTTATAATTTAACAATTCAGACCCACTTGTTACTGCTTTTTGTGTTATTTATTACTTCTGGAGATGCAATAGGATAACAATGTGTATATATATATATATATATATATATATATATATATATATATATATATATATATATATAATTTAAAGAATTGATTCTTAAAATGAATATTTTCTAAAAGGTGGGAAAAATATATAAATGCAAAAAAACAGCAGCCATATTTTTATTACTGATTTTGTAAATATAAATTCTAAGCTATTGCAACTTCGACTAATAGTTTTATCTACCTACTGCATTAATGATATTAATATTAGATTAATCCATGACAAATGATTTAAATAACTATTTCAAATAACTAACTTGCTACAGCACTATTGAAGATAAAAGCATACCAAAAAATATATATTAAAAAAGGAATGCATCACAAGGCAACATCTGCCAAACATGTACAGTAGATCAGATGGATAGGCATCACTTAAATTATTTGAACAGTGTATCTTAATGAGCTGCCATCTGCTTCCTTGAGCTCCAGGATAAGTAACAAAAAAAAAAAAAAAAAAAAAAAAAACACCCACACACACCTCAACGATACTGGTCCCCATTCAATATTCAAAATGCTCTAACTTACAAAAAAAGTTTGATTGAATAAAAGCAGCATTATACAAACCCAAACAGTCAGAATGATGTCACTGTAAAGGATTTAGTGGTATATATTAAACAAATACTTTGTTTTCTCAGACACAAACGCAAGTATATAGGCTAATCAATTATCAATTAAAAATGTTACCAAGTTTATTATTTTTTAATCAGGAAACTACAGATAATACGATGTTCCCATCTTCTATAGTAGTTAAATTAAATTAAAGTATCCCATATGTATATCAAAAGCAAACTATACTGAAACATCAATCACACCACACATTAAAATTGATCTTAATTTAAACCACAAGCATTTGGCAAATTAAAAACTTGAGCTGCGATTACAGAAAAAGGGGACCGCAAATTTGAACTGCAGTGTAGTAGTTTCAGCCTGCTTTGATGTAAAAAAGACTCCTTTGAGACTTGACTTAATTACCAAACTTGATGACGAACAAGTTCTGATTTAAAACTGAACAAAATTTCTGACAGAGAAGTTCTAAAAGTAAGAGCATCAGAGCCAAATGTTCCCTGTATTTCCATTCTGCAGTGTGTCATCATGCTGCATTTGTTACTTTTAAAAGCATCATTTATCTGAGCTCCACTCATACCTCGTTTTCACAGTACAGCTCTGCCACAGTGGTACTGGGCAGGCTGTTTATTGTTTAGATCACAAGCATTTATTACTTTGTACGTTACGGGTTCCACCATTACTATTATCAGATCATTCGTAAAATATTCCTGTACCGGTATACAGTAACATGCAAAATGAAACTGCATTTGTGGACTGTAAAAATAACAATTATTTTTTTCTTCTCTGTGTACTACTATAGTTCATTGAACAGCTGAACACAGTTGAACAGCTAAGCAGTCATAACCGAATGCCAACAAAATACTTTGGGAATCCTTCACAACAGTTATTTTATGTATGTTAAGTAGGCTTAATTGTATTTGTAATATCTGCTGAAGAGTTTCTCTTCATTGCTTACTTTTTAATTATCACTACATGCAGAAATGGGCAAGTGACTTCTTATTACCAAGGTGATACTAAATATAAGGACCAATATTTTCTCCACTTTTTTTTTTTTAAAAAAACCTAAACAAGCATTATAGTTCTCAGCCTGCATTTCTCTGTAGGGAGTTCCTGTAAAATGTGAACAGTAAAATATCCCACCCAGACATTCTGCATTGGTATTAAATGGCTGATAGTTCAGGTGTAACATTGAACATGACTGTGGGTGACTAATGTAGCTCAGCAAAAACAGGACTCAATGTTTTTAATTCAGTCATTTTCTTGGAGATTTTCTTTTCTTCATTTCATAAAAGAACTAGACATTCTATAATATAAAAACAAAGATGTAGTTAAGCTGGAGAAGATGGAATCAGTGTGTTTACAGCAATTGAGCAAGATGCAAAAAGATAATTCTATAGGGCAGCAGTGTGGAGTAGTGGTTAGGGCTCTGGACTCTTGACCGGAGGGTTGTGGGTTCAATCCCAAGTGGGGGACACTGCTGTTGTACCCTTGAGCAAGGTACTTTACCTAGATTGCTCCAGTAATAACCCAACTGTATAAATGGGTAATTGTATGTAAAAATAATGTGATATCTGTAAAATGTGAAATAATGTATAATGTGATATGTTGTAACAATTGTAAGTCGCCCTGGATACGGGCGTCTGCTAAGAAATAAATAATTATATATATATATATATATATATATATATATATATATATATATATATATAGATAGATATATATATATATAACACAACCTTGAAATAAGGTGAATTGTCAAATTTGAATTAAAACCACAAGTCATGTCAGCAGAAGTGGGATTTATTTCAGCAGAACTGGAAGCCATTTCAGCACTGTTTCAGTTCTCTAAACCCTAAACAAACTGTACTGAAAGGAAGTAGCAGTGGAAAATGTCTGAACCATAAATCTCACACCTGAAGGTCAACACCAGTTCATTGAACATTCAAGTACACAAAAATCAAAATGTACATATCATAAAAATAAGCAATGATCAACGTTATTGTGAATAGGACAGTATGAACCAGCAGATTTGCCAAGTGAACAAAAGGACTGGCCTGGTTATGGCTGTTCCAGATTGCTGTAGGTACACAATTATAATGAATTTTCACTCACTATGTAGATGCATGCAGTTTCAGACCATAAAAATTAAATTTTAAAAAAAAGTTGTTTTGTTTGTGTCTGCAACAAATAGCAAATAAATGCTGCCATTCTAGTATCTGCAAAGCTTTGCATTTATTTTTCCAAACAAAGCACGGTTCAGTTCATCACTTTTATTATATCACTTATGCAACATGCAGTACTTTGTGCAGCTAGTTCATTGTGCAATACATAAAAAAACAACCTTTTTTTTTTTTAAATCACAACATTTTTCAATTTATAATTATCTAAACAGAACAAAAAGCTAAGGTTAAGGTTAAGTTTCTTTCTGTCAGGTTTTCCAATAAACCTAGTTAGCCTATACTGGAAGGAAAAAGAAAATATTACATACATTTACGCACACACAAATTCTATAATGGAAACCCAAAAGTTGAGATCTAATTTGAAAATGTCTTTGCGTAAAAGTTAATCCAAAAAGTTATACATCAAACATTACAATAATTACTTGAATGTATTAACAAAATGTTTCTCCTTTAACATTTAAATACATTTTACAGTCTGCACCAAAAATACTCACTGAGGAAGTGAGATTGGACACAGGAGGGAAGTGGCTTGTGTTTAAATGTAAATAACTTTAACCCAACCTTGCGAATAGTGAAGTGTTGAGTCTAAAAAGAATAAAGAATATTGCTGTATTTTAAATTTGCCCTTGTTACTAAAATAATTAAATCAAACGATGGACAACAATAATTGGTGAAAAAAGTAGCAAGACAGATTTTTATTTATTATATATATATATATATATATATATATATATATATATATATATATATATATAGGGTTCTCGCCAGCGCTGTTGAGCGTAATGAGTCGTTATGTTGTTACCTGGAAAAATGACGCTGTATTCAGGCCGTTACGTTGTGTTTTCAGTTTGTGTAACAGCCAAAAAATTATAATAATCCTGTGAAACATTGCTGATTATTCCTTTGTGAGAAATTGGTTTGCTTAAAATAATCAATAAGTAGCCTATATCACTTTAACTACAAATACAATACAACTCACATGCAGAAACTACTACAGTAGGCTACGACTGAAAAAAAACACGACAGCCAGGAATGTAAAAAAAAAGAATGTTTAGAAAACCTAAGATTTAAAGAAGAATAAAAACAGCACTAATTATATCCACATACTCGTAGGCCATTCTTAATGTTTTGAAAGGTAAAAACAGTTTTCAGTCGGACAGAAACAATAACACTATGGCAAAAATCGAGTTTGCCCTCCGTGGAATGGCGTCCATGCGTTGCTAGGGAGTACGTCATCCTATGACGCAGACTTCGCATCTACCTACTGACAACCATAGATATAGAATATTATATATGCCGACAACTACTTCCACAAAGCGTAATTATATGCATGACTTGTCCTGCTTTGCCTGCAGGGGGGGCGAGGATCTCAAGACTGTTTCTTTTGCTGTGTCGCCGCCGCCCCGGCTCCTCCCACCACCACGCTGTGAAAAATTCCTGGTGAGAAGCCCGATTATTATTTTTTTATATATATATTATATAAAAAATATTATATATTTTGTTTAACAGTACAGACTTTAAAAATAAAATCCCTATTGACAACCTGATGTACAAAAAAAGTGAGTAAACTCCCCAATGTTTACGGGGTAATACAGTGCTCAGATCGTTTGCAGACATGTTTGGGGGTGGAGTTATCGACATGTAGAAAAATGATTGGAGCAAAAAGGTTTCCCCCCTAAACGCATAAATGCAGGGGCTACCAAAAATTGGGTCCGGACTACCGAATTGTAATGTTGCAAAGCCCGCGGCACTACCGGCGGCTTCTAAATATATATATTTTTTTCTTACTTCAAAGATCTTTTATATAGAAAGTATTTGGTTACTTTGTACAGACAGACAGATAAGACAGCTCAGTTTACTTCACGTTTGGTACACGCCTACTCAGTTGAAGCGGTAGTGAATCCAATTGTGATTGGTTCATGCCTTAAGATTCATGACTTTTTTTTTTTAAATCACACATTAGTTGCTTGCAAGATCAGTGACATGACAGATAAACCAATCAGAGTGGGGAATTTGCTTTATACTTTACTAGAATGGCGCCAGCGGTATATAGTGATTGCAAGTATACAGTAGACTACTATATTTTACCAAAGTTATGGCTGATTACACACACACACACATTATATATATATATATATATATATATATATATATATATATATATATATATATATATATATATATATAAAACAAATTAATAAACAGGAGAGAACACCATACCCTCAGTGGCTATCACAGTGTTACCAAGGTGCAGGGACACTGCAGCTCGAGCACAGTAGAAAGTTAATAAAAGGTGCGTTATTTTATTTCCAACTGAACAATTAGCTAACGGTATTGTGAGGGCGCACCCTCATGTGGTAATGTCTTTATAAAGTGTGCAATGCATTTGCACTATTTTAAATGTACCCTGTACCCTCATACCCTGACGTTATTGTTTTTATTAAGGTCAGCAGAAAGCCGTGCTCATGTTTATATTCTGCGTACACATTTAGGCCACCAAGTGTATTTGTACGGTACTACTGTATATTGATAGTATAATAATACGTCCTGAAAACAAATGCTACACTTGCAGAGTTTAGTTACTGAATGTGCAATGGATACTGTGAGTGTGAGTGCATAGGGCAAACAACAAAAATAACAAATCCTTTTTATATGTATGTGCTTTATAGATATTTTATGAATATTTAAATATAAAAGTAAACAGTACGAAATTGTTTAGCTAATGAAGACTAAAGGTGGGGCTAAAAGGTGGGGCTAGGTTCTATAAATGGCACAGGTGAGGAAAAATAAAAACACTACTACGACTACTACAAGTGCATAATAATTCCCACAATCCATTTAGGACCCAGAACATGATTGTTTTAAATTGTTACGCAGTGAATATGTTAAAACTAATGATGAGATATTGGTTGGATCAAAAACCCAGACTGAGTCCCCAGGACTGATAAAGTCTGGGAAAATAATGCAAATGATGCAGTCAAACATAATTCCCTACATTTTATATAAAGGAAACTATTATTAGCTTGTTATTGTTTGGTACAAATATTAACAGAAACTAGGTTGTTAGCAAACGTTGGCAGTATCTGGTTATATATGGGAAAAAAAAAACATGTTTTATTAGTGGCCTTCAGAAGTGATCTCGGATTTATTTTTTGAACCTTACAATTATATCTGTCTACATTCACCTCTTGGTAGCTCATCGGTCTACCACACATAATAGTGATTTGTCCACCCCTGAAATGGCTGACTCAAAATGGAAATAAATAGGCTTAACAACACAGGTACACAAATACAGCAATAAATACTACAGATTAAATAGAACAGTAATAATCAACACCTCTCTGTATCTACCGAGATTTGTTTGTGAAAGAAAAAAAAAGAAAAAAATAAAGGTTTGCTGATCGGCCAGCAATTTATTTTAAGCAAACATAAATAGGCTGTAGACTAAGTTTGGTGATTTAATTGTTTTATTACACAAAACACAGAGGGTTGGTCACATTTAAAGGGGTGTATTTTTTTGCAGCAGCAAATCAAAAATCATACTGGTGTTAAGATTAGGATTAAAAATAATAGCCTTCAACGCAAAGTAGCTGAATGTTGATTTAAAATCAAAATGGCATCCACACCACCACTCATACATTCGGCTTTGTTATGCATCCATCCGTCTACATGACTAGATATGTATGTGTGGCACCTGTGATAATGTGTAACACACCGTTATGTTCTGCTTATTTAATACTATTGATATATTCATAAAACTGATCTTGTCATTGCTTTCTGTTTTTAATTTAGGATTAGAAAAATCACTAGTCCTCATATTGATAACATTTAAGATCAAGCTTTTATTCACAATCAATTTCCACCCCTAAGTACATTAAATCAAAAAGTAGATCCAATATATCTAAAAGGTATATTATAAAAGATAAATATATTGAAGGCTTTCACATACAGTAGGCCACAATTGGTATAAAAACTACACCACTATGCAACTGACTGTTTTACACCGAAACTAAAACACTTCATCTCACTATACAATTATGACAGATGTGAAACCATGCAAATATATTTAGATCTGAATCTGAAACTTAAGTGAAATTTAGACATGCTTGCAATACAATGAAACCACGTTTTGAGTGTCCTTATATATTTTACTCATCCATAACTAGACACAGTTTCTATTTCCAAATGTTAATTAATGCTTTACTAGAATATACTGTGAAAAAATATCTCTCTTTGCAAGGAGTGTCTCCTGATCACATCCCCACACCCTGAGAAAGCCCTTGTTCTTTCTCAATGCAGGTCTAATCTTTGTGTGGTTGCCGATGCAGTGCCGAGACACTGTACTGTGAATGGGAAGCCAGGTACTTTATGAATGGAGGAGATCATGTGATGTCAGCACCTCCCTGAGCTGATATTTCTCACTGACTCTGTCAACAAGCACATGCAGAGATCAGCCCATTTATACACCCCAAATGTTCAATGCAAAATAGGCCAATAATGTAAAAGGTAAATCAACGTATGTTTATAAGTAGACTGAGTGTTTTTTAGACAAAAGCCCTTAGTTTTTTTCGTGCTGTTGGTTTCTTTTTACATTTTTTATGAATGAAGACAGTGGTATGCAAATGAGGGTGATTGATAAAAAATAAAAGATGGCGTCTTTCTTTTAGCTCTTTGAGTCACTGACTGACATTGCAGCAGTCAACCTCTTTCAAATTAAGAATTACTTAAGGATAAAAACAAATCGTGTTTCTCTGTATTGTAATAAAGTCCTTGGTCACAAAATAAATGAATAGAAAAGTATTACAAAATGAATTAAATTGTTATGAATGGTAATTTAAAAGGCTTTCTGCAAATAAAAACGCCGACTTGTATTACTCATTATGAAAACATAAATCCAATATAAAATCAATATAATTAAACACTAATAGCTGTTTAAGATATAGCCGTGTACATTTTACACAATGAAATAATTTTGAGTTGCCATGTTGTAAACGATGCGCTTAGTTCCAATGAGGTATGGTCATTTTTTGTAAAACAAATTACATAAATAATATGTATTTTGAATAAATAATAATCTTAATGAAATACCAAATTTGACACAGGACGCAGAAAATAAATTCACTGATAAAAATACTAGACAACATGGCTTTTTTAGCAAAGCGTGATGGGCAAATGTGTATAATAATAATAATAATAATAATAGCAGCTTTTAAAATGATTGCATATACGTGTCCGATAAATATTAGATTCACACACTTTCATTTGACATGTAACCCCTGGCTATTATAAATGACTCCCTACGTGTCATACGAATGTACCGACGTGTGGCATTCTGTAGGTACACGTTCTTTTTTTTGCCTTTAATAATATACAAGCAGACACACTTTTGCATAATGTAACATTATTGTTACACGTACACTTAATTATCTGAGGTCCAATTCTTTAAGACAAACCCCAAGACAATATGTTGTAATGTTATTAAAACAGCACATACTGTATATATGCAATAATATAATGCAAAACAAGCAAACTTACTCGTTGTTTGGATTTCCCGATTCTTCGCTCATCTTTTCTCACCGGGATCCAAATCCTAGCAGTAACACCGACGAGGGAGCCACGGCGGGGAAATTAACCGCAAATATCACCATTTTCTTTCAGAAAAAAACTTGTTTATATAAAGTCTAAAAAATATATCAGATCTTTAAAAATGCATCGCGGCTTTCTTTCTAAAAGCAGGAAATAGCATCTAAATTAAAAACGTGAAAAGCAGTCTGGAAGCCGTTATTTCTTTTCCTGCAGCACAATTTGACCACCACAACATCAACATCCTCACCATCATCACCCTCAGCAACAATCAACTAAACTCCAGCGCTTAATAAAACCACCAAACACACGACATTTGGCACATTAAAGGTAGTAATTCTTAACGCAACCTCGGCTGACGGTATGGTGAAAAGTTACAGTATCGTCCTCCGAGGATAAATTTCCAATCTTCAGAGTTGAAAAAGTTTAATACCAAAAATGCAAAAACACAATTAAAATTCAATGAGAACTTGCAACACATCTCCCTTCCTCGAACTCCATTTTCAAGTCGACACACTACATAGGAAAACTGGGCGGAAGCGTTGACCTCAGCGCTCGATCTGGATCCTTCCGCGCCAGTTTAGCAAAATGTAAGAATACACGCATTTATGAGTATCAATACCTTTGCTTATAATAGTTTATAATATAATCCACTATGTGTAACGATATGGTAAGCATACTGGGTATTATGTGAAATCATGTGTGTTTTCTCGAAGTTTTTTTTTTTTTTTTAAATAAAGTAGTCCGCACACTTCCCAAAAGAAGTTGCCTCTCACTCACAGGCGTGCAGTGATATGCAGAAAAGGGAAGAGCCTGAGTGTGATAGCACGCAAAAAAGCTTAGCTGGATGTGCAAGGTTGTGTGGCAGCATAGCAATGCATTGCATTACAATTTGCATAGCCTGGTTACAGTTTGGCATTAGAGAGCACACTGCACGTTTGAAGTAATAGCGTTGCTGCTGCATCATCCTATTTGAAGTAAGTTGTTAGTTAGGATAATATGTAGATACATTTTTAAATGAATACACATTTTGTGGAGCAACATTTGCACGTTTACACTGGCTGGGTATACATAATTGTTGTGCAAAATAAATAAATACATAAATAAACCGGTGGATTATTGTAAGAAATGAGTCTGTTATAAATACCATAAATTAAGTGGTGTTCAGCGGTCCAAAATATGCTCAGAAACACTGGAAATAAAAGCCTTGCAGCACACGAAAAAATGTCGTGCAAGGTGTGTTGAAAAGCAAATTATTTCTTCTTCTTCTTCTTATTATTTTTTTTTATAAAAGTTACAATGTATGCCATTTTAACTACATTGTACTGACATCACCATTTAAAAAAGAATGTTACAATCGCTCCATATTTCCAAGTAAAACGTCCCTTCTATAGTTTGCTATAAAAACTACAGGTACCCGAAAAATCAAGGGCTGTGAACCATGCAAAACCAATCAGCCTGTTGCAGTACAAACTAAAGGAGCAGCAAATCACATTTTCTCATGAACTGCATATACCTAAAATAGCAGTAAATGCAGAAATGATGATAACAGGAAAAAAACCGCAACATTAAATTGAAAAACAAGAGGCATGTGCAAATTAGACTGTATGGGAGTCTTGCTATACTTTCACTTTAAAATAAAACACATTTTATTATTAGATATTACTAATTGATATTAAACATTTTAACCTGGGAGTTTTGCTAGTGTATTTACTTACAACACCTTGAATAAAATCTGATCAACAATTGTAAACAGTTTATAAGTTTAAAACATAAGAAATAAATGATGGCATTTTCAAAGAGATGGTTTACAAGATTCCATAAATTCGATGCATGGCATTGAACACTAAAATGGCGTCTCCATTCTTTTTAAATAGTATGTACACGATATAGACAAAAAATAAAAACTGACGTAACACAATTGTACATAGGGCCACCATAGCCAGTTAATATAGCACTGATTAATAAGTGTAAGGTGTTTCCCACAACCCCTTTATATCCAGAATATTCATATATTCATCTTGTTATTATAAGAGCAAAAAAACTGAAATGGCAGTGGGCTGGACATGTAGCGAGAACAGACCATCGCTGGACCAAGGAGATAGTAGACTGGATCCCAAGAGATATAAAGCAGCCAAGAAGACGACCTCCAGGAAGATGGCAAGATGAAATTAGGAAACACGCCAGAGCAACGTGGATGAGGGACGTAGCAGACAGGCTTTTGTGGAAGAATCTTGGGGAGGCGGAAGATGATGATGATGATATATGTGTGTGTGTGTGTGTGTGTGTGTGTGTGTGTGTGTGTGTGTGTGCTAATCGCTGCACATTTTGGAGTGACTAATTCAGAAATCTAGACTCGGAGAAATTACACACCATAATTATGCGCATGATCATGTGGCTTCTGGTTTAATAATAGTTTTCATCAGAGTGGCAGCCTACATACCTCTTATAACCTGAACACCTTCACGCAGTTTTTAGCTGAATACTTTCAGTCATCTATTGCAAACCATTTTATAGTGTCTTCATTTGTGAATATTGGGCCCTGTTCACAAAGCTTTAACTCATGAGTATTTTTTTAAAGCCTTTTTAAGTTTTATATTCATGTAACGTTTCTATACTTATTTAAGAAGTCAAAAACAGCTTTGCCGGTAAGCTTTGTGAATAAGGCCCATTCTAACAATGATATAAATATAACCACATTTAAATTTAGTCAGCATATTATTATGAGTCAAAAGGTCAGGATTGGAACATCTTTGGTCTAGAGTTATGCATTACTTCAAAGCAAAATCAAGCAGAAAAAGAAAAAGACCACTTAGATTCAAATGAAAAGAAGTTCAAATGTGTTGCCTCTGCATTTGTTGCTATGCCAACCATTTAAAACTGTACAGCTACAATACTGGTAAAGGTATATAGGGGTGATGTAAGTATAGGCGCAGTGCAAATAATTGCAGATGCAAAATTCTAATTGCATTAGGGCCAGGCAATTATTTTGCACTGCACCCTCTGTAAGTTTAAAAGCAATGCAAATTACTCAACACGCACAAATAAGCGCATCGTTCCTTATTGAGGTTTTATATTGGGCAGCAGTGTGGAGTAGTGGTTAGGGCTCTGGACTCTTGACTGGAGGGTCATGGGTTCAATCCCCAGTGGGGGACGCTGCTGTTGTACCCTTGAGTAGGGTACTTTACCTAGATTGCTCCAGTAAAAACCCAACTGTATAAATGGGTAATTGTATGTAAAAATAATGTGATATCTGTATAATGTATAATGTGATACCTTGTAACAATTGTAAGTCGCCCTGGATAAGGGCGTCTGCTAAGAAATAAATAATAATTTATTTCTTAGCAGACGCACTTGCAGAATTTGGAGTACACAGAGCTGTAGTCGCTGTATGACATTTGTGGAGCATGAAAATACAAACCAATAAAATGTCAGAGGAAGCACAGCAAAGTCCTCTTGGCGCACGGAAAAGAAAAGCTTTCTGAAAAGAAGCGGAGAGTCCTTACGGCTGAGGTCACCATGAAACGGAGTTGTTTGGAAAAGCCTCAGCCAACATCAGTTATGGTAGTATCTTTAGGAAATGATATGTATTGGCCTACCCTTTTTAGCGTGACATCCAGATATGTGCCTAGACATTCCAACTGTGGTCTGAAAGTAGTGCAGAGAACACAGCACATTCACATGTGCAGGGATAGCGGTCCCTAGATTGACGCTGGGGTCTAGCTCATCCCTCAATTCAGCTATGAGGTCAAGGATGACCTGCGATGATAACACTTTAGCACCACATTCTCTGGCATCCCAAACAAAGTGACCCTGGGATTGAATATGCAGTGTCTTCTTCGTCTTGCCCTTCTCCTCCAAACGTGTTCCTGTCTTTCCTCAACAAGAGCCAAGTGTCACCGTATCAGGAATTGTACCACAGCAGCCATCCTGAAGCCAATGACAGGTCTGCAGGTGTGTGCTTTTATACAGCTCTTAGTTACTCGCTTCTACAATGGTTTGCACCTTGTAAGAAGAGGTGTAAAGTTTTTGGAGGGTCAGCAATTGCCTAAGTGCAAAAGAAAATCCCAAATCCTTACATCACATTATAATGTTTGCACCAGCTTAGTATCCAGATCCCACCCAATTCCATGCTCTTTTCATTAATTGTAATGGATTAATGATGGCAAAGTGCAAATTTGATAGCGGGTGCAGAATGGCAGGCGAATACCATTCTTTACATACGCTGCATTTTTTGCGGCCGGTAAAATCAGACATTACAGCTGCTAAACACAATTTATGGCAGAATTATGGGGGTTTTGCACAGGCAAATCACTTTGCCCGTATTCTTGCATCACTCCCATAGCGTTATTTTTAAACACAGCTAACATCTAAACAGCCTTGAAATGAACCATAAACAGGACAACTTGTACACTGTCGTGAGTTCTAAAAAAAAAAAAAAAAAGATTGCTCACTGTCAAGAATTATACCAAAATATACCATAGCTGATTACTACTATAAAAATCATGTTTAAAATATAAGTGATACTGTCAATTTCATTTAATGATATTGTTAATGCACACAAGGACATTATGATAGGGAAAGCTGGATAGCTTTGTGGTGTCAAAGTAGGTAGGCTGTTTCTAGGCGGCTTGGTAATGACGAGATTGCTGGGTTCCCACATAATGCAAGCCTGAAATCACGCATAGTCCAATTTAATGATCATCAGTGTTTTCTTTTTTTCATAAATTCCATGCTAAATGTTAAAATATTGTGGTGTGACCAGGAAACATAAAATAAGCCATTGAACCCAGACCTCTGTTTACACCACAAGTTCTTCAATCATCTAAGTGGCATATATTTAGTACTGTACAAAATAAAACATGTCACCTGATTGCAACAGCTCGAACAGTCACAATGACTGTCCCCTTCCCATTAAAACAATAAATGTGAATGTTCTAGACATCTATAGAAATGATCAGGATTACATAAGTGTTGCATGTCAGTGGAGGCAGAATTGAAAGATCAGACGAAGTGGTTCTTCTTGGTTGTCATAGCGATGGCAGTGTGTTTGGTGAGATATTTTCCCAGTTTTAGTACATTCTCTATCATGTAATTCTCTATAAACAGTACTTACAGCCATTCCCTTTTTAAAAATAAATATTTTTAATTAAAATTCAAAAACACAAGCAAACATTATATTGAGTTAATAAAGAAGTATAAGGAAGAATGTAACAAACAGTGTGAAAAAGGTGATTCTTTTATGGGTGGTGTATGCACAATACACAAAACAAAGGATTTTAGAATTGAATGACATTGGAAACAGTTTCCCATAACACTTTAGTGGATATGGGCAAATGATTCATTGCATGTGGTTCGAAGTATTTCTTGAGCTGGTAAGGGCAGTTACACATGCTTTGTTTCTGAAGAGGCAGTTTCCAGAGGTTGTTATTCCATTGGGCTATCCCAGAACTGCCAAATGAGTTTACAGCAGGCCTATCTGAACTGAATGAGACATAGCAGCCTGTTGGGGGAAGTAGTGTGGTCAAGTAGTTAAGAATTGAGAGGCAAGACATCCTAGTCTCTGACTCATTTTCTCACTGACACTTGCCTTGCACTTCTGTGAGCAGGGTTCCTGGGACACTGTTCATGAAATGGCTCCAAAGGGCCAAAATCACTCCAGTGGGTGTTCTAATGGTTGTGCCTTGTGGGATTTAAATAAATATAATTCCAAGTTAACACCTTCTTTCTTATTATAAACCACCTGCTATTTGTTAAAAAAATAAATTAAAAAGGCAGTAGCCCACTAGCAGAATCATGATGGGGCTCCTCAGTTAAGCTATCGGAACTGCAAGCCTGATAAGATACCTCTTTTCGTCTGTCCTGGAGATATCATTTCTTGTGCAGAAGACAGATAACACAACAAAACTGAATATCTTTCTTCTAGGTGATGTGAGAATTTCTGTGAGCTTATCTTGTCCCCTCCCAGACTTGATAGCTGTAACCCATCCCTCCAAAAAAGCTCAAGGACAAGCCATTTGGCTACTGTATTCCTTGCCAATTCTTGGGACTTGGATAATATGTCTATTGTAGAGCTGCCTCACAAACTTTATTTGTATTTAGTGGACTACTTGGCAGATTTTCAAATCTGAAGACTTTCCACTTTCCAACCCTTGCCTGTCCAGATAGCTCAATAAACAGCCTCTCATAAATATATAGCAATCTCGAAATTAAATCCTTTATTTGCAAAACAGAATGCTACAAAACATCCTTTTTAATTGTACAAACGTATTTGGGGTCAGGTCAACTCCCTTGGTTCATGCCAATTATCTGCCAACTTTACAGAGCTCTCAAAAAACTTTTGGGGTCATCGGTCACTTAAAGGAGCAACAGTAATATGCAACAGGCATTCAGTTAAGTGACTCTTAAAGAGTGACATCTGAAAGGGTGCTTCGTTACGATATGTCCCAGGAAATCAGACCTCTGTGTCATATATCTTGAATGTCATGCATCAGAGAAGATAATCACAAATAGATATGGACCTAAAGAACTCACAGGAGACCACAACTAAGGAAGAGCATGATCAGCTTATTTACTTGATAATACCAAAACCAAATTTCCAAAAATAAACAACAATTATGAAAAAACTACATTTAGTATTTTCAATGGCCTTTGGTCGTACTGTTTGATTATTAGATTGATTTATTTCTTAACCTCTTTTTTTTAATATACCAAGATATATGCATTTGGCCTGTGTTCATCCTCTGCATTTCTGATCTGTCAAGCTTTTCATCAATGCTTTCTTTGACACTGGTAATGTTTTCACTGATGAACAACACTGTGAATATGGGTCACATTTAATATTCTAGTTTTGTACTAGTATACACTGGACCTTCAATTATTTTCTTTCTTTTTTTAACCTGGATGAGAACCCATTGAGATCTGGATCCCAGAAGACATATTTAGAAAAACCAAAAACATTAGCTGTGGATAAACCTACAATGATGACTGAAAGTGGTGTTACTTTTAAAAGGATCCTGTAAAATCCATGTTATAAATAGAGGATACAGGATTGTCTTCAGTTTGATGTCACAATTTATGAAATGCATATGCGTGGCCTTAGCCACAATGTACTTTTATGTTGTGATTATAATATAAAAATGGATTGTTGATTTAATAAAATAGGCCATGTGGTACAAAATGATTACTGCATGGGAATGTTATAAAGTACCACTTTGGAACTTGTAAAAGTGTTTTATTCCATTCCATGCAGTAACCACAAAGTGTCTGAGGTATATTTACCAATGTAGTACCCATATATTACAAATTTGACAATATATTTTGGCTAATCCATCCATATTTAAATAATACAAATAAATACTATTATCTTTGTACTTGCATAATACTTAGTGTGCAATTTCTAAAATGAACTGTAACTTTTTAAGGAAGCTTCTTTAGCGGAGAAAAGGTCAATGTATTTCGGTTTTGAATAATTTTAAGGAAGTATAATCTGAACATTTAAGAAAAGCTGTGCATGTGAAAAAAGTGAACTGTAAATAGGGTTGCTTGTGAAACTGTTCTGGCTCTTAACTGATCTATGGAAAGTACAATATTGCTGTGCTGTACTCAGGGGTGAAATTCAGCCGGTACTCACTGGTACTCTGTACCGGGACTTATTTTGATGCCGGTACTGGGTACCAGGACTTATTTATTCTGCTTTTCATCCAATGCAGATGCATTCCATCCACTCACACAGTCCAGTAGTGCAACATTTCTCAAATGCGCTTTCATTCAGCACAGGTCGTGCTGCTTGCATTCTGTTTCCTCATACTGCTTCTGTTTCTGTTAGCTGCTATTGGCCACCATTAATGTCAGTATAATCACCGCTGGTTAATTGGCCAAGCTTTCATTCTGATCAGATTTCTGTTTGGCATGAGTCACAAATCTCTGATCATTTCTCTTTGTGTCAGTGCTCATTCGTTGATCAACGAGAAAAGACCTTAGCAGTGCAACGTGAAAACAGCAGTATGGAGTAATTTGGATTATTATGAAGTAATAATTATTTTCTTTCGTGCGGCGGAGAAACTATATGAAATATTCAAAACGAACATTGCTGCACATGAATTTGAAGGCAAAAAGCCACATCAGTGTTCTCCATAAATTACATAGTTTATAAATATTAGAAATAATTATCATAACGCGTTTTGCCTTGCACCGATTTACCACATTTTGCATGAATGTTTCTAAAATGGCAAGTGATGTGTGGGACAGTAGGGATTAACATTAAATAAAACAGGATCAAAGTGCTGCTTCAGATTTTGGTAAGCGAGTCAGAATCGGGATACAGATGTAGGTGTGCTTCATGCTTTTCAAACACAGGCCCAACTTGCAAGGTACATGTTAAGTATAGTGCTAAACATTTTGTTTTGTTGTGATTCTAGTATTTTCTGTTCTGAGGACTGTAATAAGCGAAAACCAAAACGGTGAGGTGCTTTTTCTTTGTACAATGCCTCCTTTCCTAAAATATTTTGAAGAGTTTTAAGTTAAACATGAGTTACTCACTTACATGTATATCTAAAAAAAAGGCATAAGTAAACCACAGTAATGATATTACTTTATGAAAATGTGCAGAAACCGTAATACCAGGGATACATTTTTCTTTTTTTTTTAGAGTCTACTTTTCTGCCTGGAAAATCTTTTTATGGAATAGATCATTGTAATTAATCTACGCAGAAACACAACAGAGAACACACTGAATATATTACTGTAGAATAAATAAATACATAAAGTAAACAGGCATATAATGTTGTTGTTGTGCATTGTTTGACGACCTTTTTGTATCATTTTTTCATAGCACAGCTGTTTTTTTTATATCAGTTTTTATAATATCATCCCTTTTTTAGGATATCTTGAAACAAAACTCCCTCTCTACAGCAGTTACCACATAGTATAATATTTCTTAATGGTTGTCATTTAAAGTTTAACTTAAGTGTTATTTTACAGTAGATGACTGAGTGATATATGCAGAGGACAAAATGCTTTTAGTATTTTCAGCTTCTTTGTTTGTGGTGAATGGGTTATTATTTGATCAGTTATTTTTTAAAGCTAATTTTGTATTCATAAGTGTATCGTGTACCGTTATGTATACATTTTAAAAGTATTTATTCATATGGCACTCAAATTGTCTCAATTTTTTAAATGTTTACACCCGGCTGTCCATATGAGTACCTGCATTTGTTTGTTGAGAATTTCACCCCTGGCTGTACTGTATAATAATATCTTTAGCAGATGTATGAATCATGCATTTCCTTCGTGTCTAAGTCACTGGCTGTAAATCCTTCTTCCTGTTTTATATTTCTTTGGTATCTTTGGGGAATTTGTACTTGAGAATTAAGAAAATCTTTCTTTGCTCCTGTATACAGAAATCCTTCTAAATGTAATAGATTACTGCGAGAAATGTATTTTGTGAGGGTTGTTGAAAAGAAGATTCCTTATGGGGTTAATGGATTTTAGCACCTATGCATTGCTATAGCAAGACAACAATGTTCTCATATGTATTGCATGGTGTGTTGATAGTTCAACTAGAGTTTCTTCAGGATTATACACTGGTATTATACTAGTGTGGCTAGTTCAACTTTTCTGCTAGGGATATCCAAAAAACAAAAACACAAACTTTGCCAATCCAATTTCAGCTTAGATATACAAAATCCTACTTCCATATACTGCATTTTATAGTATACACTTTTTACTAGTACTTAATGGTTTCAGAATCAGGATTTCAATTCACTATATTACTTAGGCAACTCAAATATGGGATCACAGTGTATGCTGTGTGTCTATTGCAAACAAAACACTGCACTATGAATGGCAGGAAGTGAACACAACATAAGTAGTAGTCTCTGGTGTTCTTTTGATGTGTATATGAAAAACACAGGATTCTTTTTTCTTTGCTTTGTGGTTTTTTTATCAGTGTTTATCAGTTAACATCTAACACCTCAGAAACCTTTATTATAATTGTTTGTAGGTGGAATTCCAGTAGACTACTCTCAGCTTTACAACAAGAATATTTAGATTTAAGAACTATGTGGTCTGAAGAACCTAATTTAAACATCCTGTCGTCTGTGTGCTAAACAAGCTTCATCCTCGACTGAGGAAAGGCTATGAAAGGAATCATGTTTGTGACAATGGCTTTCTTCTTTTGAGTTACTGTATCCACAAAATATATTTAATATCTGAAATAGTAATCTGTAATGATGTTCTGATCTGCAAGGTAAACACTACAAGAAAACATATATTTTTGCATTTACTGCGTAAATACATAAAAACCAGTCAGTCTTTTGAAAAAAGGCCCACCAAAAACAATTCTTAGGTTTTAAACTACTATACAAACTGTAAATACCTCGAACTACAATTCGATTTGAAATCAGTCCAGATCCACTGGCATGAGACTGAGAGCAAGCAGGTTTGAACTGAGACTCATTCAGCCCCAGTTAGGATTGTGAGCTGGTAGAAATTGATTTTGCCAACTAACCGTGACCAAGGAATTTGCCTAGTGTCCAACGCTAAGTATACAAGAGGTGGCTGTATTACCTCAGGCTTTTTTAAAAAAAAAAATTGGGTGAGTGAGTGCTAATGTGCAAGTGGTGAAATACAATTTATTAGTGCACAGTGGTGAAGTGTTGTCCGGGTTGGTGCTGGCCTTTAGTGACAGCTCCCGGTATGTGTTAGCTGTCTAATAAGAACAGATGAGTACAATTAGAAATGACAAAACAAACAAACACTAAACACTCACGGTTACTTTTTATTTTCTTTCAGCGGTTCTCTCTCAACCATAACAAAGGAACTGATCGCTTAGCCACGTCCCATTTTGTACCGTCATTCACGCCACCTTGGTTAATGAGTGCAACAGTTTTTCCTCCAATCCACGGTTGCCACATCGCTTCCCGTCTGGGGCGATGACTTGGTGTACCGTGGCTTTGCCCCTTTTCTATATGGCTAACTTCCACCTTACCCGGAAATTAACAGTCAGACCATCCAGTCCGGGGCACACTGTTCCCATTACCCAGCGTCCTCACAGGTCGGGAGGGAGATTTATAACCAAGATGCATTCTTTCTCTGTCACATATCCCACAGCTCAGAGTGGAGCTGAAGGAACACTCGGCTAAATCTACTTTTCCCATTACACCTCTGCATTTTGGTTGTCTTTCCCTGCATGGTGAATCATATGATACATGAAGGGCTGCAATGCCAGATACCACCAAGTTATCCAGGCATTGCTGTCCTTCATTGTGCTTAACCACTTGAGTCGGGCGTGGTCTGTGACGAGATCGAATGAATTTCCCAGCAGGTAATATCTCCCGGGGAGCATCTTTTTACTGAGGTACATGATGGGATGTTCTACCCCATCTACCTTTTGGGACAAGACTGCCCCCAGACCAACATCTGAAGCGTCAGTGTGGAGGATGAATCTTTTGTTAAAATCTGGTGTGATGATGGTGGGGGCCTGGCAAAGTCTCTGCTTGATAGTGTCAAATGCCCCCTGACATTCTCCTGACCATTTAATCAAATTTGGAGTACACATTCTAGTGAGGTTTACTAAAGGACTGACCACTGTGGCATACTCGGGGATGAATCTACGGTAATAACTGGACAACCCCAATAGAGACCTTACCTGGGACTTGGTTTTGGGGATTGCCGCGTTCATCAAAGCCTGGACTTTGGTGATAACGGGTTTCACCTGCCCATTTCCCATAATACATCCCAAATATTGAGTTTCTATTTTGGCAAATACACAATTTCTCAACTTGGCTGTCAGCCGGGCTACCTTTAGAGACTGAAGGACGGCTGTGATCCTAACCAAATGCTCTCGCCAGGTGGAGCTGTAGATAACCATATCGTCAATATACGCTATGGATATATGCTATGGATACGCTAAGATAACCATATCGTCAATATACGTATATACAATATACGTATACGCACGATGGTGTAAGACCTGGTCCATTAGTATGAAAGGCAGCGGGTGCATCATGTAGCCCAAACGGCATGGTTATAAAATGGAACAGACCATCAGGAGTAGAGAATGTAATTTTCTCTCTAGAGCTGTGGGTTAATGGGATCCAAAGTCCAAAGTTGAGATGAACCTGGCCGTTCCCAGTTTGTCGAGAAGCTCGTCAACCCGAGGCATGGGGTAGGCATCCAACTTGACAACAGCGTTTACCTTACGGAAATCAATGCAGAAGAGGTTGGTGCCATCCTTTTTGGCGACTATCACAATTGAACTGCATCGCCCATTCCTGGAAGATTCAATCACCCCAAGTTCAAGCATCGCCCGTACCTCTTTGTTAACACCACCTCGTCGACTTTCTGGGATCCAGTAAGGTCTCTTTCAAACCGTGAAACCTGGAGGAGAGATAATAGCATAGGTTAGTTCTACCTAGTCAGAAAAAACACCATTGAACTCCTCAATTAACTTACGCAGCTTTCTTTGCTGATCTGGAAGTAACTGTTCCTCCATTGGAATGTCTCTGGTGCCTCTAGACAGGGTCCTAAATTATCCTCTACTTTGCCTGGGCTATAAATAAGGCCTCCCTTGCCTGCCAGGGCTTCAACATATTAAGATGATACATTTCATGCTCATTTTGGCGATCAGGCTGCTTCATTTCGTAAATTACCTTTCCTATAGCCCAAATCACCTCATATGGCCCCTGCCATTTAGCACACAGTTTCGATTCCAACGTGGGGAGGAGCAACAGTAGTTTGTCTCCTGGCCGAAAGTTTTGAATACATGCATTTTTAATGTACTGTTGCTCCTGCCGATGCTGAGCTGATTTTAAATTGTCCTGGGCCAATTCACCAACCAAATTCAAGCGAGCACACACTCTGAGTAGGAGCAAATGCTTCACTACATTTTTGGATGAGCCTTTGTGCTCCTTCCACCCCTCTCTCACTAGATGGAGGATGCCGCAAGGCTGTCGGCTGTACAAGAGCTCGAAGGGGACAACCCTGTTGAACTCTGCGGCACTTCTCTCACTGCAAAAAGGAGATAGGGAAGAAGCATTGCCCAATGTTTTTGCTCTTGAATCACAAAATGTCTCATCTGTTTTAGTCTGATTAAAACATTCCACCAAACCGTCTGTCTGAGGATGATAAACAGAGGTCCAGATGGGACGTATTTTAAGTATTTTGTATAATCTTTGAGAGGAGAGGTTCGTTTCATGATCAGTCAGTATCTTTTTGGGGATCCCTACTCTGGCTATAATCTGGACTAGTTCTTTGGCTATCGCAGATGCACTTGTAGACCTCAATGGAACTGCTTCCTGGTATCGCGTTGAATAATCTACCACCACTAATATATGCATATACCCAGAATCAGAAGGTAGCAAAGGGCCTACAATGTCCATTGCAATGCGTTCAAAGGGGGTGGAAATAATTGGCAGTGGGACCAAAGGGGCGGGGCACACTTGACCCGGCGCAACTCGCTGGCAATCTGGGCATGTGGCTACATATTTTGACACATCCTTATAAAGTCCTACCCAATAAAATTGGGCCAATATGCGTTCCCTAGTTTTATCGACTCCGCGGTGTCCCGAAAAAGGGATGTTATGCGCAAGCCTCATGACCTCGGTCCGATAAGACTGGGGAATCATTAATTGTGTTACAGGCTGTCCTGTGCCCGTGGCAACAACATCCTTACCTTCAATAGACCGGACCTGCCCCCAAGTGTGCACCAGTGTGGAATAGTTTTTCTGGTCCCACACTAAGTGCCCGCTTCGGTCCCACATGTCTGCTGGAATGGCCTCTGGCCTGGATGGCCCAGTAACCTCGCCCGCTCGGTCACACTGCGTGCCAACCCCCTTTGTTTGGCGTTTGCTACCATCAGAGCGTTCTCCAACCAGGACAAAAAGTGGGGGAAAACAAATCAGTTGTAAAGAGGAAAATCTTGCCAAACGGATCCCCTTTCCCTTTTTCTGAAACGTTTACGTGTGTGACCAGGGCTGCCATTAATTTAACCAATTCTGTATGGTTTGGCCAGTCCCGGCCCAGAATTACTGGGTATGTTAGCCTTTCTGCCACCCCTACTACCAGGTGTCGTTTGATCGGTCCCACCGATAAATATACTTTTAGTATGGGGTATGTCGCCGTGTCTCCATGGATACAGGAGATAGCCACCTGACCTTGTGGCTGCCATGACACACCGCCCAAGAGAGCCGTTCGAATCAAGGTCTCCTCACACCCTGTGTCCACTAATGCATGAGTTTTCACCCTATAACCACATCAACAATACAAGGCCTGGGTTTCGGCGCCGACCGAACAGCTTGGCAACAATAGCCTCGCCCATCTGTATCCCCTGTTTCTTAATGTGGAAACGGGACCAATATTCACAGATAATGGGTGTAACAAAGCTGTGCTGAATCATTTTTAAAGACTTACTGGCTGATACATAGCATCAATTTTAAATTGGGGTACTTTAATTGAAAAGTTTTGACCTTTATAATGAATTCAGCACACACATGACTGAAGTGAGTCCTTAAATTTAGATGACTAATTGAATAGAATCAGATTTGTTTGAATCTGTGTTTCTGCCCAAAAGATGTAAATGTTTGTGAAATAAAATGACATCTAAATACTGTGCAAAATGATCTGCAATGTTTTGTCCACAACTAGACAACAGTAAAATCTCAGACAGATTGCATATCACATAATGGTTTGTTTCTAAAATCCAGCTCTTAATTAAACAGTTAATGCAAGTATTAAATGCTAAAATACAAATCTTTGTCCGATACAGCAAATTTAGATTTTTTCCTCCTTAAAGATTCCTTATAGCATTGCTGTTAGTTGCAATCCCGATAAAAGAAACTGCAGTTACAACGTCTAGCCACCAATGGCACTCTGTGCTGTGAAACATTATTTTTAGTACAGGTTACGTTCATTCACCATAACCTAAAAATAATAAAAATACTTTCATTCATTTGTTATTAAATACGGAAACATGCATTAAACATGTGCATCTGTGAAACTATTTGATACTGGCACTGAAAGTGTCAATTCTCATATGTACTTTCTGACAATTTCTTCATTTTAAAGATTTGTGTAGTCAGTTTTTGTATATCCTGCCAATATTGCGTATGAAACACAGCATTCGACTTAGAACAAGGTGGTCTTTTGCCAACACATGCAATACTAACAAGATGGGGAAGTGCTTTTATTAAGATTTCAACGATGTTAAAGCTTTATGGAACATTCAATAAAACACTGGAAAAAAATATGGAAAATATAAAACGGCAATATCTAATGATATTTCTTCATTATAACCCTGCATCTAAGAAACAACAAAGTATTTCATAAGTAACAAAGACACCGCTTTTGGTGTTCATGAAAAATACCGGAACAAGTATCTACAGAGCAAGGATAACACAAGCAGTGGCAAAGCAAGTCCACTATAGTTTCAACTCATTGCATGTTTGCTCTGGAGAGGCCATCCTCTCTCAGTCTCCTTGCCCATCTGGTCCGTGTTCAGCTTGCAAAAGTGTTGAAATGTGCTGTGGTTTTCTAATGAAGACTACCGTCCACTGACTGGAATTGAGGCTTCATTTCCATGTAATTAGCAAAGGAGCATGGGAATAATTAGTACTCAGGGGGTGGAAGTTACAGATTAACTCTCCATCTCGGCTTTGTGGAGAACAGAGAAAGATTAGAATGTAATATATATATATATATATATATATATATATATATATATATATATATATATATATATACAGTAAACTCTGAATTAACAAGGATGGGTCTTGAGCACTTGCTAATCTGTTACGTGTCAGAAGTAAGGTATGGAGGTGTCATTTACATTTAAAACAGACCAGATGTTTCATACTTCCAACAGGCTGATGGGGATGGGGGATCTATTTAACCTTAGGGACTGTTTTTAAAAGGGAAGTTCATCAGGAGACTTCAAGGAGAATAGGTATAAAATTAACGCCCAATAGGGAATATTTTCAAAGCATTACCTTCTCCAAATGACTAATGTTTTGAAACAAAAAAAAAACCTGGTACTTTTTAAAACCAGCACCAAACAACAAATATAATTTGTGGTTTCTTAAGCGCTCTCAAGTTGCTTTCAGTTTAGTAACAGTATAGCTTATTAAACATGACTTTGACCAAGAGGTGCAAGAGTAAACAAGGCGTACATACATAGAATTAGTTTTGCAACTTAGTTAGTTATTTTAAAAAAAAGAGAAGGAAATGGCCTACCAAAAAATGTTCTTAGGTTTTAAACAACCATGCAAACTGATCTCCACGTGGCTGTTGTTTGGCTGTGTAATGTTCTTGTCCCAACTTCAAATAATAGCATGTGAAATAAGCAGTTTGCTGCTATATGTTAAAAAAAATCCATAGGAAACATTTCCTTTCGATCCGAAGTCACCTACTCTGTACCTCATACAAATATCTGTGACAGAATTTATTAACAAAAGTGTTTCAACACGTGGTGTCAAAAAACAACCCAACTGCAACATGTTATCATATCTAAAACACTAAAAAAATAATGTAATTCACTTATTCAACCTCAGAATCAACCACAGCTTAATCTTCTGGTTTTTGACACTTACGCAAAGGGGACCATTGTTCAAAGATTGTTTTAGTGTTTTCAGATGTTTTGACTTACTGCACGAGGAAAGGACTGCCGTTCAAATCTCACTATAGCAAGTCACTGGGGTATGGGAAATTTCTAGACTGGAGAAAAGGGACACAAAAGTCAGGAAATGACCCCTGCGAAGAGGGATTAGAAACAATGTCTTCTTACAACTTCGGCAACACTGGAATGTACCACAAATTAGTGAAGGGGGTCTAACAGGCAAATCGTATTTTTAAAAGGCTTTAGCACAACTCAAACAGCAAAAGTGCTGAGGCCTAAGAGCGTGTCCACTACATGCACATGTACACATGTATCTAACCGAAAAAGCTGCTTTGTTACAGCCAAGCGTATATAAAATAATGAGACTGATTCCTTTGTGGGGCTTGTTCTGCCATCGAATCCCGTGTCTGTCAGATAGCATGTACCAGCAGACTTTTTTGTGGTCGCAGAGTGGTGCAGAAGGGAAGCTGCTCTCCACTCTGAATAGCGTCTTTGTTCTCTGGCTGTAGCTTTTTACATTTTGCAGGCCCTGCAGATACAACTGTGCCTGCATGAGGAAAGAATCAAAATGAGCTTCTAAGAAAGAAATGAAGAAACTTGCATCCTGTATCTTGAAACTTGTGTTATCCACACAATGGAGGTATCTACTTATCAAACAGTCCCATCAAGATCAATGGACTACTCACAAAAATAGCACCTCAAATGCTGTACGAGCAGATTTCCAACACATTCGATTTTAGAGGCCAAAATTACTCCAGTAGACAATATGGAAGAATGCTTTTATCACAATACTCTTCTTGTGTCATAAGGGCTACCACTAATAAAATGTTGTGTGGAGTATTGCCATGGATACAGATGGTATTGAAAATTGGACCGCAAACCAGATTTTGGTATCAGTAGGATTAAAATGATCAGTATGTTATACATAAGTAACACTATGTAAGACAATTTTTGTTCCTGGGTAGTAAGTGTTATTTCCTAATTGCTTATGCCTCAAAAGTATAGAAAATGGCTATTATTCCCCACAAACTTTGCTTTTGTGACCAGGACAGTGATATTTTGAAATTTACCTATTTCCAATGAGAAAACGGGCGAATTTGTGTCTTTTCGTTCACATAAAGTCAGAAAAAAACAACATATGAATCCAAATTAACATGTATTTATACTAATGTAATACAAAAATGACTACAAAAGATTTAGAAGTGAGTAGTTTTTCGAGATTTACGATTATACTGTAAATCACTTTCACGAATCAGCCCCCAAATGTAGTCTCCCATCATGTTCTCGTTATACTGTCCTTCATTGACAGCTCATCCAGGAGCCTCAAAGCCGTGCTGCTCCATAATGGTAACAAGTACCCGTCTCTTCCCCTGGCTCACTCGGTGCACCTCAAAGAGGATTACAACAGCATCAAGACCTTGCTGGACGCCTTGAAGTATGATGAGTATGGCTGGGAGGTCATAGGAGACTTCAAAATGGTGGCATTCCTGATGGGTCTCCAAGGCGGTTTTACCAAGTTTCCCTGCTATCTTTGCCTTTGGGACAGCAGGGACACCAAGGCGCACTACCACAGGCGGGACTGGCCACAACGGACCGAGTTCTCTGTGGGGAGGAACAACGTCAAGTGGGAGCCACTGGTGGACCCCCGGAAGGTGCTGATGCCACCACTGCACATCAAATTGGGCCTTATGAAACAATTTGTCAGAGCTCTAGATAAGGAGTCGGCAGCCTTCAAGTACCTTCAAGACTTCTTCCCTAAGCTGTCTGAGGCAAAGGTCAAAGCCGGTGTCTTTGTCGGACCACAGATAAAGAAGATCCTGGAGTGCAATGAATTCCCCAAGAAGCTCACTAGTAAGGAGAAAGCAACTTGGAACAGCTTTGTCGCAGTGGTTCGGGGCTTCCTGGGCAATCACAAGGCCGAAAACTATGTGGAGCTGGTTGAGACTCTGGTGAAGAACTACGGCACAATGGGCTGTAGGATGTCCCTCAAAGTCCATATCCTTGATGCTCATCTTGATAAATTCAAGGAGAACATGGGAGCATACTCGGAGGCGAGCGCTTCCACCAGGATATACTGGACTTTGAACACCGCTACCAAGGACAGTATAACGAGAACATGATGGGAGACTACATTTGGGGGCTGATTCGTGAAAGTGATTTACAGTATAATCGTAAATCTCGAAAAACTACTCACTTCTAAATCTTTTGTAGTCATTTTTGTATTACTTTAGTATAAATACATGTTAGTTTTTTTCTGACTTTATGTGAACGAAAAGACACAAATTCGCCTGTTTTCTCATTGGAAATAGGTACATTTCAAAATATCACTGTCCTGGTCACAAAAGCAAAGTTTGTGGGGAATAATAGCCATTTTCTATACTTTTGAGGCATAAGCAATTAGGAAATAACACTTACCACCCAGGAACCAAAAAAAAAAAAAAAAAATTGTTACACGGTGAAATCAATGGAAGAAAAATGTCCAAATATAGTCTATAAAAATACACAGCTCCAAATATTCTAGGGATATTAAGAGATGGGTATATTAAGTTTAAAGGCAACAGGCATGGTATATTTGTTTATAACCATCCTTTGACACAATGACACATTATTTAAATGCAGGATTTGGGGATTTATTTGACTTACAGTAAAACACACATCTCTGTCACTGAATTTCCCTTAATTGTTTGGCGTTATGTCCTTCCTCAGAACAGTGCTTCTTAGAGACATATTTGTGTCTGTTGTTTTTATAGATGTGAATTCTGTTTGAACAGAGAAGATATTTTTAGCAATATATGAGTAATGTGTGAAACGGTATACAGAACACCATGTCCATAAAATCATTTCCTTTGGACTTCCTTTTCTTGTGTAAATGTCTGTTACTGTTTGTTTTTGAAGACTTTGCTTGATCAGAGAAGATATATATACCCTTCAAACAACGGATTCAAAACCTGATACTATTGGATAAAGACTAGTCTGTGAACTTCAAATAATAGCAATATAACTCTCACATACAACATTATGGAGAATATGGGACAGTTGCATCAAACCAGTCTAATTGCCATGAGCACATACATGTAAGCATCTTGAGTGGATATTAAAAAAATAAAATAAAAATAACACAACATTCTTATATAACCAGTGGTGTTGTGGTAAATAAAAAAGTGGGTAAACTCCCGTTTGGTAGAGTTGAACAGATAAACATGAACAGATGACCCTCAGCCAACCAGAGCCCACTCAGTGCTGTTCATGTATGAACAGTCACAGGCCCGATGGTAAGCTTCACGTGAACAGTTCTGTGAGCATCCTTTCACGGGCTAGGATGAAGTCTACTAGCACTGCCCTGCAGGTCCGGTGTGCCTAACAACAGAACATAAACAACCAATCACAGAACACTCACACACACACACAAACACAACACGTAGTCCAGTGGCCACGCCCCCTGCTCGCGCTGCAGTTGTGACTGAGTCCTCTCAGCTGTCAATGTCGCATGCCGCAATGCAACACAGATGCTCACCATTAAACTATCTTGTCTTTAACCCAGGATATGCATATCACAGGAGAGTAGAAATGAGTAACCCGTATCCCTTATATGAGAAGTGGGTAAACGCTATATTGCCCAAATTAAAAGTGGGGAAGCGACGTTTACCTGCATATACCCTCAACTACACCACTGTAATAACCTTGCAAAGCTCTTTTACAATGTAAGGAATGCACTTGAGCTAAAATTAAAGGTAATATGTTGGCTGGCCAAAGGATGTTTTTTTAATTAGAAGGCACTGTTACTCCTCACCTTACTACAACAGACCCTACTAGCCAGGCACCCAATTTGTTCAAGCAGCTACCTGCAGGTCTGACCTTTGCCCTCCAGGGGTCGGTAACTCACCCACATCTGCTGTGGGAGCTCCTGGATGTAAAGAGGCACCTGGCTTGATCATGAGATCTAAGGACAGTCCTTCAGTTCTCCTGAGCTGTTGTGGGGATTGCCGTGGTGAGAATACACAATTGGACATTATCATGTTGGACCCGGTGAAACCTGAAATAACTACTCTTGGCACTGGACACTTGCAGCTGTAAAAACCAGGTGGCTGCTATTCACAGTGCATCTGTCATTCACTTGTATTGAAAATAAACACTTCTTGGTATTACTGGCTGATAAGAGCAGTTGACCTCTTAGGTCAGGTGACTGTCGAAAATGTTTTTTGAACAGTATCTGTATTTTTGTATTGCACATCTGATATTTTGCTGCTATTACTAGGGGAGTAAAGAGACCTGCACTGTAAACCTTTCTAATATCTTGTCTGTAGGAATCAAGCATAACTCGTTTAAATTATACAAGCCTGTTCAAATGTGAAATGAGAATATGCTGAAGGCTTGGTTGCACCTCTGGTACTTCAGACAAAAACCTGATGAGACAGACATGCAGGCTTGTAAGGCAAGGGATGATGCGTCATGGGATAAAGCAACACAAAGTAACATGATTTGGTCTGTGGGCTCGTTTCACTTATTTTTGTGCTGCCATTGCTTTTAAAATTCCTCCTCCCACATACAAACCCTTTAATTTGTTGATTCATTAAGAGTGAGAAATCATCATGTCACAAAGGCTTTCTGAAACAGGGAGGTGTGTGTGTGTGAGTGTGTTTGTGTGTCTGTGTGTGTTATATAATGATTCATACACTGAAGTACCTTAAAACAATTTTAGTATCGGTAAATGTCAAAACAAGATACAGTGATTGCAGTAGGCAAACACGCCTGCTATTACACACTCCAACATCCCACGTTGAGCTGTGAACAGGTGCAAATTCTACAAATGACATGAATTACAGGAGTGTTAATATCAACCCAGTCAGGAGCTTGACTATGACCATCAGCGCCCAATTTAGTAGCTTCCTAGATATAAATTATTAATTCATGCACTAAACCAAGCAATAGGGCTCCACATTTGCTCTATTAATTACAGGAACTTACACCCCACCCCCCCAAAAAAACCTTTTCCTTATAAAGTTTGTTAAATTGGGTCCTACATCCATAGGCTGGTTTCGTACCAGGTATCAAGGGAGAGTGACAATTGCACTACCCTGGATGGTTAAGCCTGTACCTGCAATCTGTTAGTTTTCTTTTCTTTTTTTATGTTTATGGTGAATTGTGATGCTCCTCAAATTAATGCTTCTTCCATTTGTCTTCATGTGATTTCCTGCAAAAGTGTTTAATAGGAATTATGTGGTGGTTATGAGTTGTGGAGTTATGTCCACTATGTCCTTGATTGAGACCACTAAGCAATACCTCACAACATTTCAGGAGATTGTCCTCCAATCCCACCACCAAGCTAATCGTCTCTTTACATCCTGGAGCTCAAAAGTGGGAGCTATCTGCCCCTAGTGGACAAAGGTCAGCCTTCCTGATGTCAGTTTGAGCTCATCAGGTTCCTGGCAAATAGGGTCTTGTGTTGTGTGGTGCAGTGACTCAGTCCCTGTCGATTTTGCATCCCTAACCCCTGTGGAATCTCCAGCAAAGATTGTCAACTTGGTTCAGTCAGGACACGAACCTGCACTCCCCTGACTGACCCTGTACACCACGTGGTTGTGCCTTTAACAGCCAAGCCACTCTAGTTCATATTTTAATGATTGAAAAGTGGACTGTATTAAAATCCACTGCTGTTTAGATCAATTGAATAATCCAATATGGGCCATATTTTCAAAGGCTTTACTCCAGTCCTTAATTAACTCCTATTTTTTTGAAAGAGGTAAAACCAGAACCAAACAAGCACTCTTAATGTGCTTTGGCTATTCATTTTGTAAGATTAACATGATTTCTTTCTCCTTTCAAAAAAAAGGATTTAATTAAAGAGTGGAGGATATGCTTTGAAAATATGGCCCCTGTGTCTCTTGTAGATTTATCAAGTGTCTATTTTGTTTTAGTGTAATGATGTAGTTCGTAAAAGAGAAAAAGGAAACAAAAAACAAAAACACACACACTACGGTTCAGGTTTAGAAATTTCACAGTTAAAAATAGACTACTTCCTCCTCTTCCTGGCTCTATGCAGTTTACAAAGATCAAGCACAATCAGTAGCCCTTGAGAGGTAGGTGGTTTTTATTTCCATACTCTGTTACCCTGCTGCACACAGTTTAATCATTAGGGTTTTAATTGATTATGAATCATTTCTTGTAACAGGGATTGGATTTCATTTTGTTGCTGTGGATAATGGACTTTGCTGGAAGAGCCCAATAAAAACTATACATTGCAAGATCGGTAAAACATTGGATCCTCTAGAGCTCTGTAAAAAAATTACAGATTTAAGATTAATCAGATACAAGTAAAATATAGGCCTATGACAGTTTAAACATTTTAAACATAAGCACAGAAAAAATTGGAGACCACCACTGATAATGTTGTTCTCCAAACATGTAGTTTTTCACTCTCCTATTACAAAAGTCACTGAACTACTTCAGCAGTCAACAGATTTAGAAGCAGGTTAAGATGGCTGCTGCTCTGAACATAACAGTAAGTGTACAGTTTAACAGGAGCAGGGAGGGATCCTGTTTTTGCCCTTGGGTTGTATTATAAGAAGCAGTGTAGCATCTTTGTCCCATGCTTGAATGGAAGGCTGTAAATCTGTGTTTAATAGATTCAATGTTAAAACCTTAAACGGTCGTTTTCCAGTTAAACTATCATACACATTTTCAATGAAAAAATAATTTATTTTGTGTGTATATATATATATATATATATATATATATATATATATATATATATACACACATACACACACATTAACACTGTGTATTTGTTTCAAATATTACATTGATTGTCATACTAGTCAATTCCAATAGTTAACAATACATCAAGATACTATAAATGATAGCTATACAACTATAATGTAAATCTAACTTTTCTATTGTGAAAATCAAATCAAGATCATCGTGAAACTAGTGATTTCCTGTTTAAACAATTCGTAAAAGACTGCCTTTACGTGTTTCTTTCAAAACTGCACATCTGAGACCTATATAGCAAATGGAAGCACATGAGAAGTAACATTTATGGAGTTATTTCGTTAGCTACAACCACTTTAACATGTTAAAAGGGATTCTATAAATATCCAAAACAGCAAAGAGGTATCCAGTTCACATCATACACAAGCTGTTTCTAAGATGATGTTAAGGATGCTACTGTAGCAACATTTTGAAACTTTTTTTTTTCATTTCCCAAACGTCTTGCAACTTGCAGCAGTTATTTTTTTCCAGACTTAACAAATAAACAAATACTAATTTACACAGAGTGAAGCTAGCAATTACACCGTCGCCTTCCTTGACTTAAAGGAGTGGAACGTGTATCATGAAAATGACTGTTGTTTTAGCCTCTTGCAAAGCCAAGAGAAGCAAAACAAAACTTCCTCTTTCATATTTAAAATAGGTATTTACTCAGAACCGTAGTTGTTATAAGACTGAAAGAGACATTATGTCATGGCCTTTTCACACTGCTGTTTTATTAAGGTTCAGCATTCGGGGTAGTTCTGTTTTGGGCCTATGCCTTGCATCAAGGAAGTTGTGGTTTTTTAGGTATGGGTCCCACAGTATTTATGAAGCAAAACTCTAAATATGTACTGTATCTGTGTATGTGTATATATGTGTGTGTGTGTGTGTATAATATATATATATATATATATATATATATATATATATATATATATATATATATATATATACATGCATATCATATACAAATAGGTATTTCATTTATATACAATTACCTATTTATTGAAGTTCGCTTACAATACATTAGGGTTGTTTATGTATCAGTGTTTGTGTAGTAGGTTATCCACTGAAAAAGAACATCCACGACTTCAAATATATCTATATATAAATATCATACCTTTAAGGGTTAGGCAGAGGAAAGTAGATTCGAGTTAAGAACTCAACAAGCAGTGAAATGGAGTACTGTAGCTGAAGTATATGGAAAGAGATTTCAACTGTGATGATTCAATCTCCTTATTTACTATACCATAAAGAGCAGGTGTGTCCAATAGAACAGAAAGATCATTGCCTCACACAAGTTTTCTGGAATCAGGAAACAAAGACAATGTCCAGGTAGTTAGGATTCTTTAAGCTGAAATAAAGCATTACAGAACCACTCTGTAGAACCACATTATAAAAGGATAAGGTAAAGGATAAGGTACAGATAAAACAAACATGAAAGACGTTTGAAGCTATTTACCCTTTAAGAGATTTGTTTAGGTTCTCCCCTCGCTCCCAACCTTCCCCATATGAAAATGTACTGCAGTAAAATGGTTCACAAACCCAAAACACTTCTTGGCATTTTCAAGATTTATATTGCTGAGACTGTGGGTGTTCCCTGCTATTCAAAGGCTCAGCTCATGGTTTGGCTCCAACACCTTTACTTCAAACTTGCATTTTGCACGCACCAGTAGCTCACTAACTCTTTCACACTGCACACATGTGGTAGTGATCTATGCTGCTAAAGGTGGAGGGTTTGGTCAGCCCAGGTGTGGAGAATCCCTTTTACTTTTAAAGGTCACCATACTTAGCTAATGAACATCAGTGGCAATGCAGTGGCACTACAATAACATCAAAATGGCTGTGTACTAAGGTCTGGTGGTACTATGGTATGTGCCATTAGTTGAGTGGTATGCAGTGGCAATATAGTGGCCAATATATAAGGCAATCCATTTCAGTTCCATAGTACCATATTTTATCAGTACCAGTCTGCAACCAAATCAGGACCACTGTGCAATATTTCATCTAGAGTTGTTTCTGGTAATGCTGTATCCCAATGATACAAACATTTCTGCATGAGATGGTATATTTTCACTGTCATTTTTGAGTTAATCATATTCTATACGTTTTAACAGGCTTTACCATGTTTTACAATGTTTTCATTGTTTTACTACAGTTTGTTATGGATGTAACATGACATACTGCATTAATCTATCTGGTTCACAAACTCTAAGTTCATTGAAAACCCCTAGAGATGTGCTGAAATGTTAAATCTCAGACCCTCTTTCATTTGATGCAGTGGATCTAAACAGCAATGCCATTGAATTAATTCAAATGCAGATCTTTGTGTACATAGGCAATGAAAAACAGCATCTCCAACAGCTCATGTGAATGCAGTGGATTTTTATATTTAATGGTATTTACAGAAGGACCATATTTAACATTTAAACAACATCATCGTGTTTAAAGTAGCCACCATTTACATCATCTAAATAGGATCCCAGATGTTTTCTCTTTAAAACAAATGAGTTAAATAAAGAAAGGAGTAAGTCTAGCGGACAAACATCTAAACTATAATAATACATCCTTCATAAAGCCTTTGTAAGTTTGACCTTAGAATTATTTTTTTTTAGAGTTTAAAGCTCTGGGTTGATTTTGAAATACCGGTACACTAAATCCATTACAGAACAACTCCCAAATAAATACAGACTGTGAGAAGCAGAACAAACCCATATATATATATATATGAGGCATTCCAGCTGACAGAATGGAAAGAAACAACCCTGCAGACTTTTACCAGAAATTACCAATCAGGGATATCAAATTGTTGGCCAACTAAGGTGTGTCCTAGGTAAACATGGTGACTTTTGATTGAGAGTAGGTGAGGGTGCACATGTGCCTGCTCCCACCCAGCAAAACAAGCCAAACCAAACCCATCAGGCCTTATAAGAAATGACAGACCAGACCCCAAACCCAGTAGGATGTGCCTGTTTATGCTGTCACTGGTATTTCATTACTTCTATTTGAAATTACTGCCGGCTGCATGGCCCAGACATTTTTTTTTTTTTTTTTACAGTCAGTGTTTGTGAAATAAAATGATATTTTCTACGTCTGAACTGGTAGTATATATATATATATATATATATATATATATATATATATATATATATATATATATATATATATATATATATAATACACCTACTACTGTATATAGACTTATTATATTCAAGTTTGTTTTCATTATATGCTATCAGTATACATTTCATTGTGACAGCCTAGTTTGTGTTGTTATCTTTCTTAAGAAATCACTTAAATATATGTTGGAGCGGGAAGCACAAGCACAAGATTGCTTTGTAAGTCTAATGATGCAATCGTTTTGGATATCTACTGACATCATGTGTATCATTTGAATAGATCCTTATTAAAAAAATATTTCTCATTTGTTTGTTGCATAGCTTGGGTCACCCCAGATTTATTTCAGTGAAGCCCCTCAAGATGTAGCAAACAAGGCTTAAAGATATCTTCTTACTCCACCTTGTGGACAAAATAAATATTGCTCCCTTGTAGCTAGGGAACACTCAAATGTTCTGTAATGGAAATACATGTTCCAGGCAAAATACAGTTAAACAGTCAGCCCTCTTATCCAGAGAGAAACGACAGTCAATACTGCATTTCAAAACCTTGTGTACTTAATTATCCCTGTTTAAAGTTACCTAACTTTCTCAAAATAGAAGATTACCATGCCGTCCTCATTACAGGCTCATCAAGGGCCAGCTATTAGTACTGATTCCACATGTCTCGGAGCTACCCAGTTTTATTTATTTATTTGGTGGCTGTTTATACAAGACCACCATTGGAGCACACAAGCTCAGTTTCAAGAGGGGCCCTATCCACTTGCAGACCACAGGTGGGGAGTGGACTGAGAGGAATTTGACCTGGGATTTGGGGTCACTGCTCCTGCTCTTGTTCCAGGAGGACCATGGAATGTTTCAAATGTGCAGTGCAGATGGGACCTCATTTGTCATTGTTTCAGTTGAAGCACAGCGCCCTCTTGTGTATAGTGCGCACATGCACCATATAAATACAAGTCTTTCATCTTGCCTCTTTGATCCCAGTGAATTTTTCAATAAGATTAAAGAGATGAAGACAAGAGTTTACCATAAATTGTAATTTTAACAGCATGTATTGAGCTCTGTATTACACGGTGGCTCATTGAGGACATTTCAAGATCATAAGATGAATTATCCTAGGATCTTGACATTTCAAATTGTGTTTTACATTTCAAATTCAAGGTTTAAAATATCAAGATATTGAGTTCATTTATCTTGTGCTCTTGACACAACACATTTATATTACATTTTTCTCCTGCCCTTAATGTGCTACCATAGTATTAACACCAGAGTTAATAAACAAATAAATACATAAATAAAGAAAGAATATTGTGTTCAATTTAGAGAACGGTGGTTTATGTGCTAACTCTGCCTTTGACATTACAGCCTGGGGTTGCAGGGCCCTGTGATCAAAACACAGCCTAGTTTTAAAGGTATGAATTGACTGCATCACCCAGAATGCACTGGTGACTGAAAGAGGAAGGAGGAAAAAAACAGATGGTGCCGGCTTTGTGTCTATTCATGAGGTGAAACTTATAAGAAACTAAGTCAAGTAGACAAATGTCCCGACAAGTGCCTTCATCACTCCTTTTATGTTTATGGAAATAACGGTGAGACAGAGAGCTACTGTTCTCTTGTTTTTATTGTGCCTAGTTTTCAAATATGATCATGATACTGTAGTTGGCATAGACCTCTCCTCAGGCACTGAAGGGTTAACCACGAAGTACTTGAAACAGTAAAAAACATTTTCAACTGCAAACCACCTGTAATCAGCGAACATCAGTTATATTGTAATAATGAACTGTAGATGATTTACCGAAATGCAGACAGCTTCCATATGCAACATTCTTTATCTGAAAATGAACTTCAATCTCAATACCACCATTACAGTTCTACTGCACATCTGAACTACAGCTGCAAATTAGCAGTAACAAAAACTGCAGTCCAATACAGCCCAGTTACAGCTCATTTGGAATTCTCCTCATATGGTGAGGGATGGTTCTAGTGAGTAATGAGCCATAGGATTCGAGGAACAACAGAACTTGTTATAACAAACAACCAATGATTGCCATATGTCGATGTGTTTTACATACGTTTTATGTTTTGAACTGATACATCTATGCTACTAAAGGGGGCTAAGCAGCTAACCTAAATAGTTATATCAGCCATGGGGAACATTATTATTTTTCAGCATATATGCAACTATTGTTCTTACTCAATACAGAATTGGAATTTACAGCAATATTCTCAACGCTATAAGGCTTATATCTTTTACAACTCAGTACTTTTAAAGGGCATGATGAAACTCACATAGACCTGTTCTTTAAAAGGCCTGTCTATATAATTTTAAAATAAAAGCATTATTATACCTGTCTTTATCTAGATGATGTATATTCAGTTATAATACTTTTTTCTTTACTGTATTATCCTCCACATTAATTCATGTTTTTTTTTTTTCTTAATAAATGCTATTTATTTCTTATGGTAAAATTCACACAAACAGGTTAAATAATTAGAAGGATTGCTTTTCAAATACTTCCCAGTGTTATATTATAAATGCAGGTCATTTTTTAAGATTCTTTAGAAATCCAAAACCAACATTAGATCAATAACTAATAAACGCATGTGCCTGCTATATCAATACAGCTGCGTGATGTATTTGGTATTTTATTTATTTCCCCATGACTTGCAATAAAAGATCATAATATAATAGTGATAAGATATGAAAGGACACATGCAATGCCTTTATTTTAAAAAATGTGGGTGGACAGGTTATTTTTGAGAAGCCACATATGTATGAAGATAATGTTTGATGAAAGTGCTGCTGCCCTTATCTTATAAATCTTAAACATACAGGCTCCACCTAGTACATCACTGTAAAAATAAGATATTGTCCGCAATAAACCTGACATCATGAGCATGCTTTTAGATGATTACTCCCCTCCTTAGTTGATTAAACAAAGCACTGGATTGTGTGTGAGGAGAATATCCGAACAGTCCAATAACCACTGACAGGTGTTTGGATACTTAAGTGACCAATAATAATTCCTTCAAAGTCAAATTTGTACACAGTTGTGTGTTATCCACGGTGTAAAATCAGAATGTAATTCCCAGTTCGATTCTGATTAAAGAAAAATATGTTTTTTAAAGGATTTTCAGTATGGCAAGTAAACATAATTCAAGTCAAATAGATATTAATAGAACTGATATGGTACTACAAGATGTTTTCCTAATAATTTGACCACACCCCCACTTTATTGTGCATATTACAGGTGTCACAATCCTCTTCTTTCACTATCATTCACCTCTGACTGCTTATGGTCATTCCCAATTGCATAACACACCTTGCTGTCTTTTCAACAGATCTAAATAGTGGTGATCTAAATACCACCAGAGTTCAAATCCATTAAAAACCTGCTCCCTAAAGTTTGGTTTAACAGAATGAAATGCACTAAATAATCTAAGTGGTGGGAGAATTAAGATCAGACTATTTTTAGATCAGTCAAATACACCCAGGGTCCTAAAGGGTTAAGGCACTTAAGTTAATACCTTACATATCACAATAATGTATCCTTGCCAGGATTCAGGGATATAGGGGAGCTGTAATGTAATTTAATTTCTGCCTTTGAATATAAATATTACATAACTGAATTGGGCACTCTATTAAAATTGGGCATTCTTTTGTAGCCAAAATCTTTCCAGTTTGTTGACTATGGGTTTGTCTCTTGCATGACCATTAAAAGACGACACAAGTCTCCACCTTGTGGCCATCAATAAAAGTTGCTTGTCTGCCCAGGCCTTTAAAGGTTTGCTTACCTTTCCTCTTACAGCCAACGAGTTTTAACTATCTGCTCAATGCTAGATACAGTACAACATGTTCAATCACATGAAATGTAATATGGTTTAGCTTCTTTGTGAAACATTGCTTCACGTGATTTACTACATTGTTACACCCTGGCAAAATTTGGTCACCGTGACGTTTTTTGGTTTGTTTTTGTTTCTCTCCTACACGCTGGTCAGTGCCCAGACAATCCTCATTCTAAACTTATTACATTAACGTACGTGGCAATCTAAAGGTATTTGTAAATGAAGTATTTACATGGGGTAACGTGGGCCAACCTCACTTTTACCTGGTGGGTGATGTTTCCCTATGGGGTTATTTAGATGGTACACCTGGAAGGCCAGTATCATGTGCTGTTGTTTCAGCTGGAGGAAACATGCACTATAAGCACTAGCACCAGGTAAGCACTAATTATGTGCTTCAATTAATTTCCAACTACATTCACTTTTCTTGGATACCAATGAAATAAATTAAGAAGTGCTTGACATCTTCACTGTGGCTTTTGTTTGTTTACATGCACCCCTAAAATCAGTCACATCATTCTATATGGGGCTATCCTCCTGGGGCTTCTACACTATACTAATCCAGCTGTTGTGGTATGATACTGAGGTACATGGCTCCTGTAAAATCTCTAAAGAGTTTTCTGACCATGCCAGGGATGGATGAGCATTGCCCGGCCTCCTGTGTGTTTATATGTCTACCACATAACAATTTGAGCAGACATTCCATCTCCTGTAATTGCTGTGGTTCTCTAAAGATAAAATGACATCAGTTCAAACCCTGGGCCAGATGCACCTCGTCCGGCTCTCCAGTAATAGAACTGTGACTCTCGGGGTCAGCTCTGCATTGATCTGCGCTAGCAAAATGCAGACTTTCTTTACCAGCTTCTGTGCCACTGATTGAGTCTATACAGCCATGTAATTCTATCTGAAGGGACACAAAGAGTTCATCGGAGCATGCGGGTGATGTGAGCATTGCAAAGCTGGATTAGCCTGTTCAACAGCACCTTTAGACTGAATGCATTTTACTGTTTTTTTTTTATTAAAGCATTTTTAGTAATATCACAGCAACAGTGCTTTACACAGCCAATCTGTCACTTGTGATCTGATTGCATCTTATCTTAGTGGTGGTTGGTGACACCATGGTTTAAGCTTGATGTATGGGGATTTCTTTTATTTATTTATTTCTCAACATACAGTATAATGGAATCTGCTACCTATGTGTTTCATGCACATATTTGAAGATAATCGAAGTTGGTAAATGTCATCTTGGTGAATGATCTGTTTTTTGATAGAAGCTTTTAGCTGTCCCACAAACATGTTGAACTATAACTCCTTGATGTCTATTTGCTAAATTACTGTATATAATCCCATTTTTTATTGGGATTAGCAACAAATATTGCCGTATTTGGTTAAAATTTGGATAAAATCTGATTTTTATTTTTGGAACAGGTTCAGATTTTGTAAAACAAATGTGAAGATAATGTGAAATATGCCAAATTGAGCTGAGTTCAAACAAATCAAAGATTAAAATATGTCCTGAGCTGAAAGGCATAAAAGACCAATTAATTAGACTGTTGCACTGTTGTAAGCCATACTTACAAATACATCCCTTGATAGTATACCTACATTAAACCTGCTTATAAAACTTTTATAATATCATTAGGTAACACAATAAGGGCCACAAATTCAAATGCATTAGAACTGAGTTTCACAGGATTGCATAGGAGTAACATCTAAACAAATGTTGTGTTGTTATGTTGCAATGATTTTCTAGTCCTGAATATAAAAACAGGTATTTCTAGGTTTTAAAGAAATCTTTTTCTAATAGTGATAGTGCCCTCTCGATGAAGGCTCTACTGTGTGATAGTTGACCTTGCCTTTTGTTAGGGCCCTTGACACACAACTCCCATCGTGGTCAATTTACACACGGTATAGACTTCATCAACAGACACTATCCCTCAATTAGAAAATGGATTGGAGATTTCCTTTTAGTCAACATGACGTTCTTAATCTCTGGTAAAGGACCTTAAATATCATTTTTCTAACTATGTTTAATCTCTCTACCAAATCAATCCACTGGAAAATATGTAAATACAGCATTATGCAATTTACCTTTTTTCTGCTTGATGAAAGAAACACAAACTAGTGCTGCATAAATCATGGAAAAAAACTAACAAAACAGAAAAACTTTAAATGTTTTTTTTTTTTAACAAACAGTCATTTCCTAATAGCAAAATAACCCTTGTAAGAGGGATAAAATGTCTGGTAAGGCCCTTCTCGTTGTGTTAAATGCCCTCTTCTTCGGGTTCTATTACTTAATTTTATACAATGAGGCCAAACTAAAATATTAGGGCTAAGGGTGAGCGAGTTATGGGGGGGACCAGGTCAACTATCCAGAGTGTGCTGGCTAAGGGGGTGTCCATAGCCAGGTAACAGGCAGTAATGCCTCCCTGGCTCTTTGGGGCAGCTCAAGGGCGGTGGGTTGAGAGTACATGTGATGGTCACCATGGGTGTTTGAAGGATTCATTCGGGAAGTAGGGTGAGGCTACGCTCAGCTGCAGGGGTAGTGTTCTTAAGGCTGTCTTTTATTAACTTCGATTAATTGAAAAAAAAATGGTACTAAATGAGAAACAAAGGTCTCAATAGACCTTGAGTTATATTACTTGTTTTGGTCTAGGTTTGTAAAAATCATGTCAAAACTGGAGTAATTGCTTTGAAAATATACCCAAATGTGACAATGGGCTGACCTGTCTTCCAGTCCACTACACTAACTCTGTTGTTTTATTTTATGGGATTGAAATGATGTGTCCTTTCTGCAGCGTTTACCCTAATCTGAATATTTAGAATGTTGGGTTAGGCTTTATGATGTGGTTCACTTGAGACCAACTAATTTCAACTGTGACCTGAGCCAGATTCAAACCCAGACCTCCAGAGGCACAGCCAAAGACAAGTGAATTATCCTGCTGAACCACTGCGCCTCTAGTTTAAAAACCGTTTGCCTTTAGTTGTTTTGTTTCATTATGTAGCTCATGGACTTGATTCTATGCCTTGGTTGGTTATAGTTCTAGGCATTGCTTGATTCCTATAAATGTTAGGAAGTTTGTCATCTTTCAAAGACAAGACTGTATGGTCTCACCTCATGCTTGAAAGTGGATGTCAGCTCATTCCCCAAGGTTTCCCTCTTACTGGCTGATCACAGTGTGACATTGCCAAGCACGGTTAGGAAAGTCAAAGGCTTTGTGCACTTCTGTCCTCTGAACTGGAATAATGCCTTAGATGGGTAAAATCGTGGGCAGTGGAAAGAGCTTAGAGAATCTATAGGCTTTCAGCTTAGCTTAAAAGGGTGTGACAAATACTTATTCTTGTCAGTAAGGTTTTTTTTTTGTTTTGCAGAGAGGAATAAGAATATATCAAAGTAGAGAGATTACCTAAAAAAAAAATAATAATAATTTGGGGGCTCCAGAGTGGCGCATCCGGTAAAGGCACTCCCTTTGGAGAATACAGGATGCGCTCTATAGCCTGGACGTTGCCGGTTCGAGTCCAGGCTATTCCACTGCCGACCATGGACAGGAGTTCCCAAGGGGCGGTGCACAATTAGCCGAGCACCGCCCGGGGGAGGGGGAGGGGGTTTAGGTCACTGCGCACCAGTGACCCCTGTAGTCTGGCCGGGCGCCTGCGGGCTTGCCTGTAAGCTGCCCAGAGCTGCATTGTCCTCCGACGCTGTAGCTCTGAGGTGGCTGCATGGTGGGCCTGCTGTGTGAAAAAGAAGTGGTTGGCTGATGGCACACGCTTCGGAGTCCAGTGAAGAGCAACTAGACTAATTCCAGGGCTGTCTACAAGTAAACTACATATAACAGTATTATATTTCTGAGGCACACACTGTATACAGAACCTCCTCTTGTATTTCTTTGCTTTGTTTGTTTTGATATACAGTATGTTCAGAAAGCCTGTCAAGCCTGGTGGCTTTGGGTATCTTACATTCCTGTCATTCCCTGTTGATAACTCATTGCAGCTATTTTTATTTACAGCACTGCTGTTTAAGTGCTTGTCGGTAACTTTGATGTGACTTTGAGGTCTGATTCATCTGCTTGCTTGTTCTTTTCTTTTCTTCAGAACACTACTGCACTGCCCTTAAGAATTAAACATTCCTTATGCACAATTATTTCAGCCTATTGGAGCGTATCGAAATAGGGTTTGCTTCTTTTTTGTATTAGGTGCTTTTAAGTTGAGATGCACAACAAGTATGAATAAACTTGTTCTCTTGAAAAACAAAAACAATGAAAAGCCTTTCAAATTGTCACTGCTTTATTATTTTGATTGCACCTTCATGGCGTTGTCCTTTGTGTAATGCATATTGTCTCTTTGTCCGGAAGGCAAATGCTCCAGGGACATCTACTCTTCCAGGAGCATGTACACATAAACCAAACCCTTCCCTTTAATCCCAATTTTTGCCCCAAACCTTAACTTAATCTTAAGCTTAAAGTCCGATTGCAAACATGCTATTTAATTCTTCAAGTTATTTACTCCATAATGCCATCTAAAAGGTTAGCAAGTTGTATTTAATAAAACTTAAGAATTACATTTATTTAAAGGCTAGTTTGCATTTTTGCTCATCACTTCAACAATTTTATATTGAAATTAATAATAATAATAATAATAATAATAATAATAATAATAATAATAATAATAATAACACAAGTAAGTAGGATAAGTTTAAAAATGTAAAAAAGGCAGTTCTGTTTGGGAAATACTAAACTGTAAGTATATTGTGGGAACAGTCTCTCAATTTAAGAAAGAGCAGCCCAAAATTGTTCAAAATTGATGCTGATAAGTGAGAGTTGTATTTTAGTCAGTGTCCTATTACTTTTTTCTCTTATGGTAAGACAAGATATTACCACCAGAGGGGGCTATCGCAATTCTCATCAAACAAGTGCAGGTACTCATGCACAGCCGGGTGTAAACATTTAAAAAACTGAGACATTTGAGTGCCAATGAATACATACTTTTAAAATGTATACATATCGGTACACGATACATTTATGAATACACAATAAGCCTTAAAAAATAACTGATCAATTATAACCAATTCATCATAAAACAAGGGAGCTAAAAATACTGAAAGTGTTGAATCCTCTGCATGTATCACTCAGTCATCTACTGTAATATTATATTATAACACTTAAGTTAAACCTTAAATGACAAGCATTAAGAAACATTACGCTATGCGGTAACTGCTGTAGAGATGGAGTTTTGTTTCAAGATATCCTAAAAAAGGGATGATGTTGTAAAAAAATGGTATAAAAAGGTGATACAAATAATACAAAACTCAAACAATGCACAATAGGGGCTAAAATACCCCTCGTTTTTTTTCTTTTAATCTAACAGGCACTACTAATGTACTTGACTTGGCCATTTTAATCTCCATAGTATTCTCAGCAATCATTCCCATGCTTTCCAGACCCTGGGTACTTCCCTACAACAGGACCTGGCCATGCTACAATAATAGCCTTGGATTAGAACATATATGCCTGTTTCTTGCATGTATTTTTTACTTATTACTTATCCTACAATAATATATTCAGTGTGTTCTCTGTTGTGTTTCTGCGTAGATTAATTACCATGATCTATTCCATAAAAAGATTTTTCAGGCAGAAACAGTATAAAAGACTTAAAAAAAAGTATCCCTGGTATTATGGTTTCTGTACAGTAAACAAAGTGGCAAAAGATGTTTAGATGTACACGCAAATGAAAACTCATCTTTAACTTAAATAAAGAAATGGGGGCATTGTACAAAGAAAAAACACCTCACCGTAGTTTTGGTTTTCGTTATTACAGTCCTCTTAACAGAAAATACTAGGATCACAACAAAACAAAACATTGATCACTGGTGGTTTGAGATAATGGGCCTACTGTATTAATATACATGTGAGATACGGGGGACTATTCAATTCATATAAAAGGTGGCTGATATACTGTAAATACCACCACTGTTTAAATAATTAATTCAAGGTCATCCAACAGTGCATATTTGTCTATTTAGTGTATTTCTGTCAGTAAAAACAGGAATTAAGTCTTAGGAAGGGTCACATTTCATTGATGATGGTATTCAGTACGTGAATAGACCCCATTGTGTGATCTGATGAGCCAGAGAAAAGAAAAAAAAAAAAAAACCCCTCAAATACCCGCGTGTATAAATATGTGAGTGTGTCTAGCCCGCTTTGTTCAGTAAATCCATTTGGGTGTTGATTATTTTCATTTTGTTTTTGATTTACCTTGATTTTTTTGTTTTTCTAGCTGTTACATCTGGAAGACGCTCAAGCATTTCAACACTTCAAAAGAACCATAATCCCACACAGAGCCCAGATCGCTGAAGCAGGCAAAACATATCTCATCAAAGAGTTCCAATAAGTTAGAAAGCAAAGCTGAACAATAAACATGCGAAGCACCTGCAATGCCAATCTACCACTTTTTTTTCTCCCTTTGCCGAAGACAAACTGCAGAGTAATTAGACACACTGTATACAGTGGAACCACAAAATATAATGTTGCCATTTCAATAGCCATTCATTACAGTTAAAGGGAGATAACCTACACTTTCATCATATATAAATGCATACCTGTTTAATATCCCATTGCAGTCCTCCTTAATTATACCTCACTGGTCTTCATAGGGCCACCCTCGCAATCCACCAGACTGCTTCTAAACCGGTGTGCGCCAGTTTAAATGCTGTTGTCCCCTTTACATGTCCACACTCACTGTCCGCTATCTGCCAATTCACCCCACCAAGCCTGTATTTCTGAATAATACATATATTGTACAGTAGATGACCTGCCCTAATGCATTTGTGTTGTAGTTTATTCTACACATTACAACCTTGGTGGTATCAATACAGAGTATTGTACTCTATATCCCATTGTAAATATCATACTGTAAATCAATAAATGGTACCCAGCTGCACTGGTTACCTGTAAAGTAACTTTCTCCTGCTCACCTACAATGCCCTTCATCACACAGGTCATGAGTACCCCTTCAACCTGCTGAGCCGCTAAACTGAGGTCCTCCGACTCTGGCCTGCTTGTTATCCCCAAGCAAAAGTGCACCACACTTGGAGAACACTCATTTAGCTTCAAGACCCCGACTCTCTGGAACTCCCTCCCAGCTTTGGACTTTATAGCTTTGGACTTTTTGTACTTAATGTATTATGCATTGTTTTTTACTGTATCTTGTAAAGCGTTTTGTGATGGTGGTCCACTGTGAAAGGCGCTATATAAAATAAATATTAATTGATTGATTGATTGATAGTAATAATAAAACTAATGCTACTAATAAAAAAACTACTAATAATGATGACATAATTCTTTATACAGTATATGAAAATGTTACCTCTGCAGAACTAGTCTATCAATCGCTCATATTGTTGCCCCTTAGTACAGAACCATTGCATTGCTTAGTTAGTTCTTCCAAATCACTCTAAAGCTGAATGGGAGCGACCATTGTCTCCAGGGGCATTGTCTTCATTCTTAGTTTTTATTTAGTGTTGTCAAGTCTGCCAATGGTAACAGTACATTTATTTAGCAATGGATCCTCTATGCCTCTGAAAATGAAAGGCAGTGTATTAGTACAATATGTATTTCCCTAGCACCTAATACCAATAGCAGTGTGAAACCTCTACTGAGAGCGAAGTCATTTAGAATGAGCCTTAAGCAGGTATGAGTGAATGAATAAAATGGATTGGCACACCTTTTATATTTTATGCAAAACTTTACATTACAAACAGAATTACATGTTAGGTTAACAGATTTGATGGTGTAGGGTTATCTATTATTTGATATAGTTAATGTGAGTACTTTGCATAGATTCTATTAGCATGGCCAGGGGTATGAGATACTCTTTGGTGAGGCTAATAGAGCTGGTTCTATGACAGACCAGTAAGTCATTAGTGAGCTTTTTGACAGACAGACACTGATTTATAACTGATCTCCCCTCCTTCAGGCCCTTTTGTCTACAGACGGATGTTCATGATTAGAAACTTTGCCTTCCTTTTTCTTTTTTAAATAAATACATCTTTTTTTTTTAGTCATGTTTGATAAAAACAACCCAGCAATCCTGAAAGCTGTTTGGAATAATATTAGATGTTGTAATACACTCTTACCACCTGCATATAGTTTTGCTTAGCTCTACAGATTAGCGGTAGAGTAAGTTTGATTTTTCAACAAAGCAAAGATCTATATAGAAAACTGTAGTGTTTTAGGGGTTGCTTGCTGATTTGGTGGGACAGAGTTTTTTAAAACTTTTTATTCGACAATAAATATTACATCCTGCTCAAGTAAAAGCATCAGTCAAAATATAACACAAATACTGCTAAAGATTTTTGGCCAAGAATTATAATATTATAAAACTTTCAAGACACGACCTAGGTACAGTTAGAAGTTAACATTAATATGTTCTGAAAAAAAAAGGTTGTTTTTAAAAATCTTAGTAACTCAGTGGATCAAGCATACAATGGTGTTAAAACACCCAAGACTGAACAAAGGTTAAAAATAATATTGTAGTTACAACAGTCAGCCACAAGGTGTAGCTATGTGGTCAGTACATTTAAAATCAGAACAACACATTGAAGGGGTAGTTATTTTAGCCACAACTGTTTATAACCCCTTTTAAAGGAACCTGCTGATTTTATTTATTGAAAACCCCTTGCCATTATACAAATTACATTTCAACTCTAAACCATCTGCAACATGCATGGAGCCTTTCTGAATAATACATATATTGTACAGTAGAGGACCTGTCTTTTAGGTAATCTACAGAGGCACTATAAGCATATGCTAAAAATCAACTGCAATCAATACAGCAGACCTCCACAGTGTAAGAAATCTTACTTCAGTTCTATAGTTACATATGAATTAAATTAAAATTAAACTGCAGCAGTCAGCAACAACATGATTACAGTGAAACATGTTTTTAAATAATGGTAAAGGAGTACTTTCCTTTCGGTGTATATTTTGTCAGAGCACATACCCATATCTGGCTTCACCTTAAACTGTCCCTTTTTAAACCAATAGCTCAAATGAGTATTGGTGCTAAAAATATATTCTCCTATTTTCATTATCTGGGTCATTCCTGGTTCTTCAGGCACCCTAGCAATGGGGAGTGACTACTCTATGTCACCAATTGACCTGATTAGAGGATCTGGTTCTGACAAGAAAGCCAATACATTGCCACTTGCCTACTACTGACTGAGGGTAGGAGATAAACAGAGAATGTCTGCTCAAAACTGTATAATTTCCTGCCTATGTCAACGTCAAAGATATCACTGAATCATATTAATCGGAATGAAGGTTATTTTCTGCTATAAAAAATGTGAGCTGTGGCTGTATCTGTCTGCTCATCTTCAGAACTTGCTGTTGAAAATGTTATTTTTTAGCAAGTGGATCCATCAGAGGATGTTGCTGGCTATTTTCATTTTGGGTATTAAAAAAAGAAGGTGTTGAATATCTGTGGAAGTAATCTTTGATTTCACCTGCTGTTTACAGTACACACCTGGAGAGTTTTACTTGAAATGTATAGGAAATCCTAAACCATACCCAACTCTTACTCTATTACAGTTTTAATAACACCCCTTACAGAAAAGTTTGAAACAAATTATTGGGCTATAATTACACTATGTAACACAATTTTTGTTCCTGGGTAGTAAGTGTTATTTCCTAATTGCTTATGCCTCAAAAGTATAGAAAATGACTATTATTCCCCACAAACTTTGCTTTTGTGACCAGGACAGTGATATTTTGAAATTTACCTATTTCCAATGAGAAAATGGGCGAATTTGTGTCTTTTCGTTCACATAGTCAGAAAAAAACAACATATGAATCCAAATTAACATGTATTTATACTAAAGTAATACAAAAATGATTACAAAAGATTTAGAAGTGAGTAGTTTTTCGAGATTTACGATTATACTGTAAATCACTTTCACGAATCAGCCCCCAAATGTAGTCTCCCATCATGTTCTCGTTATACTGTCCTTGGTAGCGGCGTTCAAAGTCCAGTATATCCTGGTGGAAGCGCTCGCCTTGCTCCTCCGAGTACGCTCCCATGTTCTCCTTGAATTTATCAAGATGAGCATCAAGGATATGGACTTTGAGGGACAACCTACAGCCCATTGTGCCGTAGTTCTTCACCAGAGTCTCAACCAACTCCACATAGTTTTCGGCCTTGTGATTGCCCAGGAAGCCCCGAACCACTGCGACAAAGCTGTTCCAAGTCGCTTTCTCCTTACTAGTGAGCTTCTTGGGGAATTCATTGCACTCCAGGATCTTCTTTATCTGTGGTCCGACGAAGACACCGGCTTTGACCTTTGCCTCAGACAGCTTAGGGAAGAAGTCTTGAAGGTACTTGAAGGCTGCCGACTCCTTATCTAGAGCTCTGACAAATTGTTTCATAAGGCCCAATTTGATGTGCAGTGGTGGCATCAGCACCTTCCGGGGGTCCACCAGTGGCTCCCACTTGACGTTGTTCCACCCCACAGAGAACTCGGTCCGCTGTGGCCAGTCCCGCCTGTGGTAGTGCGTCTTGGTGTCCCTGTTGTCCAAAAGGCAAAGATAGCAGGGAAACTTGGTAAAACCGCCTTGGAGACCCATCAGGAATGCCACCATTTTTAAGTCTCCTATGACCTTGATGCCATCTCAGAAAAGTGCAGATATGTATCCACTTAGGCAGCTGGAACTAAACTGAACTGGTGGGCTTAAGGCCCCGGTATTTATACTACTATTTATATTACTGGAAAGTTCTAGAAAGTTCTAGAAGTTACTCCAGGTTTACTCAGCACTGAATCTATCTGGAATGTTCTGGAAAATAGGTAAATTTCAAAATATCACTGTCCTGGTCACAAAAGCAAAGTTTGTGGGGAATAATAGCCATTTTCTATACTTTTGAGGCATAAGTAATTAGGAAATAACACTTACTACCCAGGAACCAAAAAAAAAAAAAATTTGTTACACTGTGTTATAAGAGCAGTGTTTTGTTCTGAAGAAACCCTTGCAGGAATCCAGTATTACCAACAAAAACTACACCCTAGCCCCAGCATAGATTACCAGTGTGTACTGGCTTATTCAAAAAAAATCTGACAATGTTAGTAAGATACAACCATTAATCAATTAATCGATTATTGATTACCATAGCTTTTATTTTGTAAGCCCCAATTAAACATTCATTAAACGATTCATTGTCCTATTTAAAGCCTCACGTATGTATTTCTGTATATTACTATCAAGTGCATCTATTTGAAAGCTTTCGTGTCGAAGCTACATTTTTGCTCCTTGAATACAATATATTCCTGTATATAATAATATGCACATGCACATTTTCAGTGATTTCAAAGGCTTTTGTGAAGAGCCTACACATTGCTATTCTTCATGCTTTTTATTGATAACGTTTTATTGTCCCTGTCCGATATTTGATTAAGCTATTGGTTGCTGATTGCTCCTCTAAATGCTACCACTGATATAAAGGGCTCATACCATTGTAACTGCCCCTGTTCTACCATTACTAGAGAAGACACGCATTATAGTTATGTAGTGTGGGCAGCAGTGTGGATTAGTGGTTAGGGCTCTGGACTCTTGACCGGAGGGTTGTGGGTTCAATCCCTGGTAGGGGACACTGCTGCTGTACCCTTGAGCAAGGTACTTTACCTAGATTGCTCCAGTAAAAACCCAGCTGTATAAATGGGTAATTGTATGTAAAAAATAATGTGATATCTTGTAACAATTGTAAGTCGCCCTGGATAAGGGCGTCTGCTAAGAAATAAATAATAATAATAATAATAATAGTGCCACTGCTTTGCAATTGAAGATAGTTTGGTATGTTTATAACAACAGCTGTTGTTATAGTAGCCAAGCTACTATAACAACAATTATACAATTTTAGAAAATGGGCTTTTTATTTCCTGGCATCTCATTGGCTAATACCCTTCGCAAGGCGGTACATTAATTTTCAATAGATGACCAGGAAATAAACAGTAACAGCATGAGTGTCTTTTCACCTGGACAGATATCCTTGAGCCACCTAATGTTCAAGTTTTAAACCACAGAACTTGTTTCTATCTTTTTTTTCGTAACAATTGCCCACTTTCTTAGCACAATAAGACCCTCCAGGATGGGCGGTATTAGGAAACACCGGACCTTCCAGGGGCTATAAGGCCCTCCATCTGTGGCATCGAGCCTCATTATGCCCTTAGGCGAGCCGGTTTTGCCTCTCAGTTGCATATTAGTATTTCACTACATTACATCCTCAAGTAAAAGTCTAGTTTGCTTTTAATTCCTAACCACACATAAACAAGCTAAGAAAAGAGAAATTAAGCAACAATGAAAATATTGGATTGTGTTTAAATGTTACATTGTGTAGTCTTTTAAGAGTCAATCGTGTGCATTTATTCTTGAACTTTTGGTTGGTTGATTTCTTGGTGATTACATTTTGCTGACCTACTGACTCCAAGTTTGTCATGAAGAGAGAATAAACCCATATCTTCAAATGGTGCTACAATTGTTCTGTACTAACAGGCAATGGTAGCACAAGAGCAGCTATGATGGTATAAACCATTGGCAGATTGGTACCATAGTAACCAATACTGGTAATACATTTTAGTACCATGGTACCAAACCAGTTTGCTACTGTATATGTTCCAAATCCACTATGGTGCTATTACTGATGTTCTGCTAATGGCAAAGGTTTCATTAGGGTAATACGTTAGCAATTATAATGGTATCTCCATGGCAATCCTCTTAAGAACCCCTCTCATAGTAATATAAGTAAACAACAGTGTTTCTTGTGATATGGACAGATCATTCTGCCATTCCGCCTTTTCATATTAATATATTTTCTTTCTAGCTTGAGAGAACACTAAATCACTGTTATCTATTTCATAAACATTGGCAACATAGGTGAAAAGCTTTAGCGTTGGTTTACATGACGGTATGTCTTTGAGGACTAGATGTGTATCTAAGCCTAGCTAGTGGCCTAACTGCAAGTTTACTGCAACGACACAGCAGGATTATTCAAAGTAATGATCCACTGTGTAACTTTCAACCAGTGATCCAGTTGTTTAAACAGGATGCCTGTATTTCACAACTGTTTATTTAAGTTTTACCTTTATTCTTTACATGGGATAATCCAGAGCACAAACAATGGGTGTTGAGATTAAAGAATATCTTGCCATGGGTTTCACAGAAGGCACTACCTGATTTATTTGTTTTGTCAGTGTCTTGTTTTTTTTACATGGAACATTATCTACGGTTTTTTAACAACTTTAAAAATCAAGCGTAACAATAGTATGATAAGCCCTTTGTCCACGTGGGGTATGGGTTTAGGTTTTGTAGATCCTGCTGTGGGAATATAAAGACGCATCATTAAGTTTGGATAAAGCTAATAAGCATTTAGTAATTACTATGTATTCTTCTAAATAAAAAAGATAAAAAAGGGTGCTTATAAGATCCAGATTAAACAGAAAGGCCCTTCCTGGCACATTGACCCCATGGGTATTACCAATTGGTTTCGGCTCCTTCTAGCTGGTGCTCTGGTGACAGATGTGTGTGCTTCTCCTGCCAGCCATTTAAAATGGCGAGGAATCTGAGCAGTTAAACTAGTACCAGATGAAAAATAATCAAGCGATAATAATCCATTGCTCTGGAGACCTGGTGTGTGGTGTTAAAAGGAAAATAAATTAATTGCAGGCTTGGTGGAGCTTTACCCAGATAACACCACTAGATGGCAGTGTCTGGCTGCTTTAGAATGGTCCCTCAGCGGGGGGCAAACTCAAGACCACCACCCCTGTTCAAACTAACAGTGACTTCTCCAACAGCAACCTATAAATGTCAACACCGATACAGCAGGGGACAGTTCTGTTTGATTTAACAAACACAGACACTGCGAAGCTCACTATGTGTGTAATATCAATCACCTATGGGGCTACCATTCAAATGTAATGCTTCATTCAAAGCTTGCTGTTTAATTTTTTTCTTATATATATATAGTTTTATATATAGATCATATTAATACATATCTACAGCTTTGCACCTTTTTCCGGTTATTATTTTTTTCTCTCTGCCTTTATCAGAGCTTGCCCGGGTGCTTTATTCCATTCCTGTCCGATTGCTTCTCCAAGCAGGTGGATGGAAGATAACTCGCGCTGTGCTTTGTTTTCTCCTGACACTGTCATTAATCATTCCTTAAGCCACACTTCAACTTATAATAATAAGGACTGGCTGCTTTGGGGCTGCCGAAGAATTGCCTTTCATAGTGTAATGCGAAATTGGAGGCGAATGGCAATAGCCAGACACTGCTCTTGCATTCCCAGTCTGTCTCATCATTTAGGTATTTATCCATCTCTGGCCTGTCCAAGGAGCGTCTTCCTGCATCCCATGAGGCCATAGATTGCAAGGGAGGATCACATTTGTTACTCCGGCTTTTGGCTTTGATTGTTCCCGTATAAGTTTAGGATTAAAGTGAAATTTCCCACAGGGTTGTGCAGGATTTGTGAGCGTTTAACTGTTTAACCTGGCTCATTTTGTGGCCAAGAATGCCTTGGTCAACAGGCCTAAAGAGAAATGCATGCTAAGCCAGCTGTGTAGGAAATATATTTCCATGACGAATATGCGGCAGCCTAAATTATACATATATACCCTAAATATTGTTTTTAGTAATGCAAATATAGTAATAATACAAATAATGAGATTAGTATTTTTTCTGACCATTGTAAACAATACATATTTTCCCACTTACTACATCCCTAAAATAATGTAATTAAGAAACAACAAAGTCACTTTTTGCGTACATTAAAAAAAAAAAATCTCATTGGAAATACTACTGTATTATTATCTGTCACCCAATACCCTAGAAATAACAGTCAGTGTGTAATTCAGTGATTTTACAATGACAGTTTACTCATTTAGCTGAAAGAAAGAAAGAAAGAAAGAAAGAAAGAAAGAAAGAAAGAAAGAAAGAAAGAAATGGGCCTACTAACAATATTACTACATGCATGATATATAGAGGATGTAGAACAAAAATCTCCTTAGTACATTATACATAAAACATGCCTTTTATGCAGAGTTAATCTTTTCTACAAAGACAGATTGATAATACATCCATACAAACAGGAATACTTAGAAGATACAGAGATCCATTTATATTCATACATTTCACATTCTTATTTCCATGTGAATTTTTCATCATGCTATCTGACTGCTGCTTCACAGCTATTACCTTGAACCTACACCCAGGAAAGGAACATCATATAAAAGGTTGGGGCAGACTCATTTGCTTGAATTAATATCACTAAAACAACACCCAGGCTGTATTTCTTACCAGCCTTTACTAATTTAGTCATCCTCTGTAGTTACATCTTTCAGAGTTTAATAGATGTATTATAAACATGATCAAATGTTGTTTTCTTCTGTTAATTTCAACCTTCCAGACACACATATGGTATATGGGATAATTAAAAACAAATGTTCATTAGATTTTAGACATGACCACAGCAGGAACCAGGCAAAGATGTCAAATAAATGATTGCCTGTCGCAACAAGGGGATCGATGAAGTGACTGAGACCAATGAGCTGATGGAAATATTTATCAGGACTCTACACAAGTATAAATCCATATATGTAAATTGAAATCTATATGCCACATACAGTATATGAACCTCAGCTATATGTAATGGATCTTTAAGCACTAGCATCATTTTCTTTGTTTTGGTCTGAAATAATTTCCTCAGGATATAATTAGAATGGCTTAATTTATTACATGAAATGTTAGTGTGCAGTTGAAATGCTTCACTGTCCTCCCCCATTTATTCCTTTTGAGTACACTGACTTTAATTTCGTAGAGAAATTAACCCTTTCCTTAGAAAACTGCCCTCAGCGAAGTGAAATATATGAAAACAGTCTTCAGTGATAATAAATAAAAATTATGTATCTTCAACACCATTCCTCTTTATGAGGATTTTACACAGGTGGATTTAATCAATTTAATATCGATTGCATGTAGGTTACCGGTCTTCAAAAAAATCATTCACAGTAGACAGGAAAATAAGGTGGGGTCTTTAAAGATGATGACTTTTATTTGTCTTCCACTTTGGTAAAGGAGGGCTGCTTCATACGAACTACTGGCATTTAAAGCAGCTTAAAGGGCAGAATGCCTTGATAAGCTGTCTTTGTTGGCGGCTCTCTAGATAGGCAGGAGACGAGGCAGCGGGTGGATCCTTCGGCTGTCACACACTATCTTTGTGGATTATCCAGATCTGGAAAGGATTAGAGCAGTCTCAGTCCACGGGTCTGTTTCCCTTCCACACAACAAGCACAACAAACATTGACCGGGTGTGCTGCAGCGAAGGATATGCTCTGGCAGGACTGGTCTACCTATTGATCCTAATGCCCCCACCTGGTCACACAATGCTCCCCAGGTTCCCAAGTGTTTGAAGGAACAACAAGACCTAAGCAATTTTTACCTTGCTCTTTATTCATTCCAGCTCCTGTTTACTGTTTACTTTGCTCTTACCCTTACCAAGAGTCTTAAGCTAACAGTTTCCCAGGAGATGCTGTTGACCGTTTACTATCTCTCTCTCTCTCTCTCTCTCTCTCTCTCTCTCTCTCTCTGTCTCTCTCTCTCTCTCTCTCTCATTTCTTTTGTCTTTTTATTTTTCTTTGCAGCTCCTATTGAAACAGCAGAATCACCTGCTTCTGAGACTGGCTTCAGAATTAGGCCTATTTTAAAAGACAGCTGGGCCTGATTAGCCATAATTACTCCAACATGCCTCTGTAGGTACCCGCACATCTGTCTTTTTCATATGCACAAAATATATGGCAAACCATTATTGATCTTTAATTAAAAAAAGCACTCAAAAATCCTTCACTGTGATTTGGGCCTGGACGTGTTCCAGTTACTTCATGTACTCTTAAATGATAATATTTGTAATTTTTATTACACATGAGTAAAAATGAGCTATAGTATGGCTATTATATCAAAGGACTAGACACCTGTTTGTTTCAATTGTGCTAGACCATGCATGCATTTAAAATGAGAGGATTTTAAAATGTGGAGCAGTTACTTATTGAAAGCACAGTCTTAATAGTGCATTGTTTTATTCGTATAATACCTCTAATTTACTTATATTACATTGTACAGTCTTAGATTTGCTTTAGATGCGATTGCTCAAGAAAGTCTAGGTAACTGGCAACACTCAAGACCAACAGTACCCTTAAAAAGTGTACTTCCCTATACCCTGGTAAAAGTATAGCAAAGAGTGGTAAGGCTATCAAGGACTATCAAGGTTTATGTTAAGTGTTATTTTTTAAATGTGCTTCAGAAGTGGAAAATGTTATGTTTTTTCTTAAAATGTAATCCTTGTTGTATTACAAATTCAGTCCTGCTTTTAACCTTGCAATTCTATAGGATTAATGCAACATCTTGTGTGTATCTTCCACATGGTTAAGCAATGTCAGGGTGCAACATGAAAAATCGTCCTCTTCTCAAGAAAAAGCTGTCGCTTCATGAAGTTTGTGATTCCCATTGTTCACCAGTAGTATGAATGTCATGTATACATATAGCAAAGGCTAGTGTGGCATACTAATACACTATAAAAACGAAGCAGAGGCTTTTCAGATGGGGACAATTATCCATGTGCCACCTGGATGTTTATTTTAAATTGCACATTTGTAAGAACACTGCTGCAGGTTGGGTCTGAACCCAAACCACATAAATGAAAAGCAATGGAAAAAAATGCTTTTTACCCCCTGACCAAAACTTTTCTCATTTTAGACTAGAAATATGTCCTGACCTGGCACTGAACTCTAAACTGCCAATGCAAAGTTGTCTATGGCAACCGCTACACCATTTGATTGGCAAATATTATTCCATAGGCTGTATGTGTTCTCTCTTGTGTGTCATTGGAGCATTAAACAGCCCAAAGTGTTTGTTCTTTAGAAACTGTGTGTGAATGAATACCAACTAAACATCTACAATATCATAAGAATTAGGAAAACCAAGAACAACTCAAACACATTCAGCTAAAGGTGTATTTGCATTTAGGACTAAGGGTGTTCTAAAGGGGTTTGACAAAGACAACAGTACTTTCAAAAATAAAAAAAATAAACAGAGGCAGGGTCACTGGCAGAGTAAGCTGAGGGAGAGGATCATATAAAAACACACCAGGTTTTAATGAGCCCTCCAAGCAAAGCAGCAAGGCTTGTAAACCTGGACCACCCTGCCACCACGTATCCCATCAACACTAAAGAGGAAGACTGGGAAGTGATTGTGAAAAGGGACAGATGGATAGGTCCATATTATAAAAAAAACAAAGCAAACAACACTGCTTCTGTGGTCCATGTATCTATTCCTATCATTTGCAGGCTTAGACTGCAGACAGTCTTCTCTTCAGTATCACAAATAGAACCACGCTGTAAGCTCCATGGGTGTTTTGTTATGTATTCATGAAATAAAGGTCAATTAACATCTTGCTCTTAAATTACAATTTGAGGGTAAACCTGCCCCCATCCCCTTTAAGGTGGTTTCTAATGGGATTTTCATATCGTGCATAGCACAACCTGGTGGCTGAATATCCAAATATTATAATCCTGCTTCAAGAGAATCTCAATGTGCCAATATGTACATGAAAGGCACATGACAGTAAAAAAAAAAAAAAAATGGAGGACTGGATTTATAGTAGATGCAGAGTATCATCGTTTAACCCCTAAACAACATCCTCCCAGTGGTTTAAAGGAGGTCCTCAGTTGTACTAAGTAATTTCCAATTTATTTAATCAATATTAATCTATCCCTCATAAAAGGCTGTTCTAATCTTATTTGTCAGATAACTAAGAACAAATAAGATACAGGCCTGGCTAGTAGGTCACAGGGCCACATGAAACAGTGGTAGCCATTCCTAATGATCTATTGTTTCCCAAGAGGCATAATTCAGACTATTAACAACTAAGTAAAACCCTATAACCTTAATCTCCTGTCTACTGCAAGGGAAAGTACATACTGAGCACTAATAATACATTTTGTATGACCTATCTTGATGTGATGTGATTACATTAGGGCATCACATCACTTATGAAGACACCGCAGATCTATAAATGAATTCTGCTGTAGCATAATTAATAAGTATGCTTGCAGAATAATTGACATGGGTGTAGCAAATAAACTACCCACTTACGAATCAGTAACCCTAACTAAATAGATACAAGTATAGATAATAAAAAATGTCATTTTGAAACTGGAAATAAGATTTTCTTTGATTACAGAAGATCAGTAAAAAGTTATTTTAAGAAAACTTGTATTTGAGATGCAGGAGCATGCATTTTCTTGAGCAAGGTGATATAACTAATCTGAATGGATCTTGAGTAGACCTGTCCAATAAGCATTAATTTAATATATCTCATTAAAAATGTAACATTTCTTATTGAGGTTGTATATTGGGCAGCAGTGTGGAGTAGTGGTTAGGGCTCTGGACTCTTGACCGGAGGGTTGTGGGTTCAATCCCAGGTGGAGGACACTGCTGCTGTACCCTTGAGCAAGGTACTTTACCTAGATTGCTCCAGTAAAAACCCAACTGTATAAATGGGTAATTGTATGTAAAAATAATATATAAAAAATAATGTAATTGTATGTAAATATAATGTGATATCTTGTAACAATTGTAAGTTGCCCTGGATAAGGGCGTCTGCTAAAAAATAAATAATAATATATATACCATTGTGTTAACAGCTTAATAAATCAAGGTGTACAATGCTTTTCTATTGGAAGATACTTAACTAAGTGGTCAGATTGACTGAGTTATATATTTTTGTATAATTCAAAATCTTTTTATTGCTGAATGACTTTAGTTTTTACTTTAAAATTGCAATTTGTAATGTTTGCAGGTGGTAGGTAGCCTTCCAACAAAATACAATAATTCCAATTTTAAAACAAAAGGGGGAAAAAAAGAATTTTTTAATATTTTTATCATTGGCTTGTTTTTATTCATACCTTTTAAAGTACAGTTATAAATGGTTATAGGTTCTTTGATATTGGCACCAGACAGTTATTATTTTTCTCTTTTAAAATGAAAATGACAATTACATTGCAGTGTGGCACACACTATCTTCCCAAAGAACAAATCTCAGTAGTTGATCTGGTTTTGGAATAAAATGCTCGAACTATTCCAATATAAACACTATTAACACAAACAGTATAATAAAACAAGGCATTTTTGGTTTGTACTGATGTGCTGGCACTTCTACTGCAGATGACAGCCATGCAACTTTGCTATCTGCAATACAGTCATTTAAATTGTTTCGTACCTTACTAGTGAATACTTTATAATGTTTTGGAGTTATAGACAATAGTTTACAATACTGTATGTTTGCATCTAGCACATGTACCATTTTAAAAACTGCACTAGACCAGTAAGGCCTTCAAAAACATTACTCTAATGAAGAAACATGCTTTAGTCAAAGCATTCATTATATTCAATTAGATTTACTGCCGATTAGTTTCTTTCTACCTGTTGGACCTGAGAAAAGCTTCAATGTGAAAAATGCAGGTAGAATGCAGTATGCTCTGGTCTGTCTGTTTATAGATAGCTAACCAGACTTGCGTGGCCTTTCTTTTAACAATCACTCTATTCAGATTGCGATGGGTTCAAAAAGTCACCTCCTCTATAGGTTCAGTTTAGTGGAAAGAAAAAACACTAGATGTGTTCAAAAGGTGGAGTAAGAATGCTTAAGAGTACATCAAATGTATTTAGTTAACAAAATACCCAAACTGACAGCTGAAACTAACGTGGGGTTTGAATTAACAGCTCTAAGTCATGGAAAGAATGGGGTTTAGTGGATTTGTTATGTAGAAACAATATTATTTTACATATTTTATTCAACTGAGCCAATTAGTCTTCTTGCCGCATATAGTGTAGAAGTACAGTAATTCAATTGTGAATGTAGTGATGATGCAATCTTGTGTTTTTCAATAAACCACCAATATTTCAATCTATTTAGTTCTTATATATTGTGTGTCAGGCAACATACATTAAGTATTTAAGTTTTAAACAAATTGTATGTATGCATTGTACCTAAAAGTAACTATCTGGATTCATTTATGATTCTGAATTAAAATAAAAAACATACACACAAAAAAAAACATTATAAAATAATTGTTATGTACTGTACTACTGTTTCATGCCACAGATAAATAATAAATTAATGTCCTTGGAAATTATAAATAACTTATTTAACAAAAGATATCATCCAGTAACCACTTTTTAACTTTTTTAAAAATGCGGTTTGCTTAAAATGATGTTTTATTTTCATATTTAAAAAATGCATTTGTTTATCACCATTTTTCCGTGACTAGATTTACAGTCTTTTCAAAGCAACATGCTACAGGTAACCAGGTGACACTCAGGCACTACACTATAATTACATTTAAGGAAGATTATGCTTCAGTAGATTATATTCCAGTGTAGTAATTGTTTTGTGATATAAATTGACACTAAACTACAAAACCATGAATCTGAAATACAGGTTTTCCTCATCTTGTGTAGCAGAAAAATTCAATTTCTTATACAGTCATGGAAAATCAACTTAATAGCTCTATCCAAATTTCATACTTCAGAGTTAACAAACAATTGCAACATAGTCATTCCAAATTCTAATAGAATATTACATGAATAACAGCTGTTCTACAGTAATCCATATTGATCTGTGGCCTTTATTGTGACCACTAAGTGTTGTGTTACCATCCTATACAGTAAATGATCAGAGCCATAGCCAGCCATGAAAAATCACAGAGGCACTTGCCCATGAACTAAAAGATTTTGAAGACCACAGAAGCTATAGAGATCAGCAGGACTTTTAAAGTATGTCTATAACGATGGGTGAAATGCATTTTATTTTGCAGCAAAGCAACATGTAAAAGCCTAAATGAATAATTATTAGTATGATTTTAACCAAGGCCCGTGCCTCGTGTGTCTCATAGCTGGTTTAAGCCTTGATGATGCTACTCAGTGCGACACAATAAAGCACGCCACTGGGATGTCATGTATTTGAGGTGTAAGGTGTACTAATATTTTTTTTATTTGATCTTAGAGAACTTAATGGTTGCTGTAATTTAAAGAATTTACAAATGTTCAAGTATTTCATGTTTGGTCTTTGTTAAGGTAGATTTGGCTCAAGGGGTTTGAGGATTAGCATTGTTATACTTTACCAGAACCACAAATGCTTATATTTACAGACCCAGATCTCTCTATTGAAAACTTTATTGAAAGACAGGATAATTATCAGATATGGGTAGTATACTTTTTGCTGTATTCCATTTACACATACATAAACTGCTCCATAATGGTATATTAACATGTCAGTGAATGCATTTAAGTCTTTCTTCCCTATACAAACAAGTGTGCTTGGACCAAGAAAGAAAAAGAATAAATCAGAGTTTGCAACAGTCACAGATGTGACCTAGTTACACTGTGCAACGCGGTCACACCTAAAACATGACACATATCTTCATGTTAGTCATCAGAGTAGTGAAAAGCCCTAATTTTTTCCCCAACAACATAATATTTTGACATGATTTGAAAAGGTGTGAACCCATATACATTATAAAAATAATTTCTGCCAGTGCATAATATATGTTTATTTTGTTAAAAGGCTTCCGCAAAAATATTGTTTCTGTCAGAAAAAAACATGTACTGTAAGAGACAGAACCAATATTTTTGTTGACAATGTACTACTGACTATATAAACACATTATCAGTGCTATTTTAAAATGATTCACACATTTTAACTCAAAGGTAAAAAGGGCGGTGATATATCTTTCTGTTTTTGCTGTTTTGTTTCGGTACATTCTGACGGTGTTAGAATGTCCAGTCCAGCACCTAAATGTTCTACAATGCACAAAAAACCCCTCAAAACTAAAATGCTAAGCTTTTAAAAGTGGAATGAGAAATCAAATTGGTTAGCGATGTTCTGGGGATTTCAAAGGAGCTATAGATCACTATCTACAGAAAGTTAGGTAAAAAAAAAAGTCTTTCTCCTTATAGAATTATAGACCTCCTGAAAGTCTAATTTGCAAATATCAGATGCACATTTTAGGGAGAATTTCAGACAGCCCTTACAACAATTTACACTCCCACAGTTATATTGCTCTGCTGAAGATGCAGCGGTTTCTGCCTATTTAACATAATGGTCTGCTGCCCTTTCTGATCCCGGCAAAAAGTGTATCTCATGATTAATGACCATGCAAATTACAACACAGCATTATATTCATGCAAAACAGCACGTCAATCCCAACAGATTCTGGGAGTTTATGTAAATTAACTGTAAAATGCTACCAATTATAGCAGAATTATTTAGAATTATTTTAGATTTGAATTTTATTTTAGAATAACTTCCAATAAAGGTAAAATGATACCCTTTACCACCACTAAAAATGCTATTATCATGGCAATATTATCCAATAAAAACTCTAACAAGGGAATCCTTTATATAAACATTCAAATAATTTCCCCCACCCTTAGTCATATTTCATTTATACCTTGTTGGCCTATTTTTCGCCATTG